>NW_010333348.1:0-14191 GCF_000700745.2 Antrostomus carolinensis | reverse complement strand
AGGAAATACCTCTGATAATGAAACTAGTGGAGTTATTTATTCCGCATTCAAATCTAAGCAGGATGCCAAATACTGCATAATTAGCAATCTGGACAACATTTGATGTTACAATTGGCATTCTTGACTCAAGACAGCCGTGGTTCTGTACAGAATTCCCTCTCCGAGAGAGAGAGGGAACAGAGCATGCATTCTCCTCTCAGTATTAAACAACTGAATTGATTCTTTACCTTCTCACTGACAGTAGATACTATCTACTCCCACCTGGACATGTCATGCAGGGGATAAAAGACCTTTCTCACCAGTTGCTTAATTGCTACCCTTCTTTTAAACCAGTTTCCTCTACCACTGATAAGATCTCATATTTGATTTCTTGCACCTCTCACTGTCTTCCTTCCCTCAGTCTCATCCTTTTTTGGCAAGGTCCCTTTCATTGTCTTGCTTATCTCTGGATCCAAATAGGGCACAGAGTCGACTATTTTTCCAACGAGAAAAGACTAGTAAGTAAAACCAGGAGAACTACAATCTCTCTCACAAGTATTAAGGAAATAATTAAAATACTAGCAACCTGCCTAACGTGTTAGGAGCCCTCCCTTGACTTCAAGATGTTTCGCTCTCTTTGCTCCGTTACCACTGGAAACAGAATACAAGAAAAAACTTTTGTCACTAATTACTGTTGGACTGAAGCAGGTGAATTTGAAGTGTCAAGAACTGGTTAAATATAGATAAAATGCAAATTACTTCCCTTTGAACTCCAAGAGCAGGCAAGCAGCTGCGATGTAAAATTCTCCTAAAACTTTGGTATATGTCTTGGCCTCCGTTTAGATGTAACTGCCACGTGAGCTTGGAAATAAACTCACACCTTTACTTAGAAATGAACACATGAATAGCAACAAGTTCCCCCTACTGATGACCAAGTATCGCACTGAACTGCTTTTCAGACTTTGGCCTGCATACCATTGAAACTTTTAGGAGCTGCAGCCCCTTTTGTAAGAATCTAGGCTGACGAGTAAAGACTTCTCCGTCTTAGGTGTTTTTTCCAGTTCCTTGAAATGCTGCAGGAGTGCCGAGAGATCTACTGCCTACAGGTTGAAAAACACTGCTCTAGATCATTGCTCTGCAGTGTTGTAGCTTTTGTAGGAAAGAAGATTCTACTAGAGGAAATTCAGAGCAATGACGGTACATTATTGCAGATACTCAAGCTTCCTCTAACCCTCTAAGTGCCGTGTACTCTGGTGCAGATGGTTACCTCAGATCCTCAGATGGAAATTCACTGGAAATTCGGTATAACAAAGCCCACCTCTAAGCAGGGTTCACCAACTCAATGCTGAGCTGTGACAGCTGTACTTCCAGTCTCAGCTGAACAGTGTATGTTTGCATTGTATTGCAACAGCATGGTACTTCAGCTAAAATGGGTGGATGATAGTCACAGGAATTTCATGTTAGACATACAATTCAGATCATCTGGATTTAGATTATTTGTCTTCTCAGAGTATCTACTAAGCATTTGGAATGCAAGCTCCTAAAAATTCAAGTGTTCTGATATATTCCTTATTCCAGATCTAGAGCAGCCACAGTAAATATTATCCACTGTTAGCAAACTAAACTCCAGTGTTTTTAATAGGTTTTAGGTTTTTTGGTGGGGTTTTTGTTTCTGGGTTTTTTTGTTTGTTTGTTTGTTTGTTTTTACACATAAGGAATGTGAGAAAACAGAAAAAAAACCCACAGCAGGGCTCTGGTATGATACATATTCCAGAACTAGATAGTATCATTACACAAATGAATATTACTGAGCCGTGTAGCTGCACTGGCTTTTGAATTCCCGCATGAGAACGAACCCACACGGCACGCTGATAGTGAAGGCCAGAAATCTGGCTAACACGCTGCCTTGGGTACGCCAGCGCTGTCTGTGCGGTATCACCGCTCAGCTCAACACACGGCACAGCACGCGCTCGCTTCTGACGTACAAGAACAGTAACAGGTCCCTATGGTTCCATTTAACAAGAACCACTGAAACTGTTTAGATGTAGTATCTTCAACACGCAGTATTATGCTTCTGCCCTCTTTTGGAGTTGACAAGTTTCAGCAGATTTTGACAAGCAGAAAAGCTATAAGCAAATTCATGTCTAGGGCCTGGTGTTGAGAATGAGCAGCTGTAACTGCAGGTAATCAAAGCTCCCGCAGCAGAACCTCAGAAAGGTGTATCACAAGACTAACCGGAAATGAAAGAATGCAATTTTGATATCTGAAATTAAAGGGAAAATATATTGCTACAAAATATTTTTAAGAGAGTTCTCTATTTTTACCTCTAAATATACATTTTCATTCCACAGTGTTTAAATAGCTTTATGGCCAGTTTCTTGGAAATGAAATGCTGATCAAGTAAACAGTTCACATTTTTGAAACAAGCACTTGCCAGGATATATCTTAATGACTGTGCTAAACCTGGCAATTTTGCTATAATCATACTTTTCTTCTTTAGTCTACATAATAAATTACTCTGTACCACACAGCTTTCATTCTTCTCTTTTCTTCAAACACAACTGTTGCACTCATGTTTGATTTTAAAAAGTTCATGTGCTCAAAGATATTCTCCCCCCCAAAATTTATCAGGTCACACACACCAACATGTAGATTGTAAAAACAGTAATAAAATTGTCATCCTCACATGCTATCATCCTGCTAAGTCAACAATCTCTCTGAGAACTGTTAAGGATGGAGGGCCAAATGTAGCTCTTGGTCAGGCTAGTGCAGTTCTGTTGACTTCAAAAGGAATGCATCCACTCTGTGAGATTTTCTTTTGTATAAAAGCTTCCTTGGAAGGTTAACGGAAATTAAGCTTTCAGTCTATTCTAGATTTTCAAATGAGACAATTTATCCTTTATCACTGGGCAAAAATGAATTTTCCAAAGTATTAATGAACTTCTGTCTCATCCATGCTTTGAAGTTTCGATACCATTCTAGAAGCTTTTTTCTCCGTTGAATCTTTTCTTGCAAGCTCATTTTTTTCTCTTTCTCTAGAACAGCAGGAAGCTCTTTCCAGTTTTTAATAAAGATAAATGGAGCCCCCATGGTTTTTAATAATTGTAATGGAGCACCGTGGTACATTGATGAATTTCCACAATCACCCGGTGTCATTACGTCTTCTATAACAGGCAGAGATCCATATGAACACGCTTCATAAATTCTATAGCATTCTGTATTTATTCCCACTGGGCACAACGTCAAATCACTCTGCAGCAAGGCATCTTGAAAGCTTTTGAAACTTTCGTTTGTTTCTTGAGGCTGCCACCTAGGAAAGTAAAGGGGTTAAAAATTTACATTTTTCCCAGAGGCACTGCAACAGAGATATGGTTTAATTTCAAATATTTATAAAACTGAAAATGCTGTCAATGTAAGAATTTTATATTACATACACAATCAATGGGCTTTTACTTTTAGTCTTAATTCTTAAAAAGTCTTACAAAAATGTATTGAAAATGTCACTGTTAAAAATAGATTGTAATGCTTTTTAGATATGGTCCTTTTAGGAAATTATTAATACTTGGAAGAGTAAGAATTGAAACACCATTTTAAATCTTCTGCATGACTTGGATGACGTGTATGTCAATTTACTTCACAGCAGAGTTCAGAAACAGACATACAGGGAGACACTCCAAGGACTTTTTAATATATTTTTTTCCCCTCAAATACTTTAAATCAGTAGAGGTTTGCTCTCCAAAAGTTAGGATGTAAAGCAATCTGTTAACCTGAATCCATCTGCCTGAAGTGCCTCAGAACGTCTGTGAGATAAGAGTTTATGACACAGATACAATCTACCTCCTGAGATTCTTCATCAGGGTAGCTGAGGTCTTCCTAAGCACTGCTGTGCCTGCTATCACACACTTTACAGGTGCTGGTTGGCAAAATTAAGAAATACAATCAGAACCCTAATCCTGCTATTCAAAAGATCTGTTCTGCCTACTAGAAATAAAAAAGAGCCATGTGGTACAGATTAAATCTGGTCTCTTATACAGAACACAACAAAACACAGCTGTCTTTCTCTTCTAGTAAGACATTAATACACACAAGTTGCAAGATAAACATTTCTTCTCCCACCGTAATCAACTGTATAAAAGAAAAAAGACTGTCTTTATATGTAGTATACACAGGAGATTTTTCTATGTATTTATGCATATGTAAATACAGCAACAGCAAGGCCACTACATTATGAAGACCTATATAAAGACTCCTGGTAATGTTCTCACTTTTAATGATGACTGGTTACTTTTATTTTTACTATTATTTAACACTCTGGAAAGGATTGGTAATAATGAACTATGCAAAAAGGTCTGAATATTTTCACAAAGTAAATCAAAGTCTTACTGTTCTCTGGCTGCAATCCAGCAAAGTTTATCAAGCCCATCCTGCTTCAGAATTTCCATTAGGGTTTCCCTAGAAGAGTTCTTGTAAACTGTTCCTAAGAAATTACACAGATATGATCTTGGATCATGTAGCATTGACCAGCTGGGTTCTACAAGTGGAAAATTTCTGTAGCTGTAAAAACAATGTATACATTAGATAATGACATGTTTTATTTAAAAAAAAAAACATTTTACATCATTTCATCTTTACTGCAGCAAATTCTACGACTACAACCACCTATTTGTTGCCAATCCACACCTGTAACCACAGACAGACCCACAAGAAAACCAGTGCAAGTCCTGTCCCTTTGTCCTCACCACTCTCTGCAGAGACATTCCAGAGATACTGTGGGTGCATGTCCTTGAGAAACATGAAACTATCACACGTGCTTTTTCAAAACCAGCTGTTCTTGATGCAACCATGAGTTTTGACTGCAATGGCCAGCTTAATGGTAACTATGGAGTTACCCGTCTCAGCTACCTTAAACTCTGGGCATACTTACCAACTGAAAACACCACTGGTAACCTCTCAAAGGAAAATGTCACTGTGATCTGAATGGACTTAATCTAATCTTTTGGCTACCACCTGTCATACAAGCTATTTAACTTGTCTTTTTGGATTCCACAAAACCAATGCAAAGTCCTGGGATCCAATGTAAATTTTATGCCATCGTTTTATACATGCTTTCACCACATCAGGCATTTTTCTTTGTTTTTTTTTTTTTTCTTGACTGATTCCTTAAAATCTTACATCACTTATTTTGGCCACCATGACAGCTAGAGAAACACTGCTTCAGCTGAAGGGCTGGCACTAACTTTTTTCATTACATAAAGTTAGTATTTTTTCTGGAACAGATGAATGACTAAAAAGTTTCTGCTCCTTTGCATTCTCAAATTAGGACAGATATTGCTTCTAATGTTATTATTTTTGATGATCACTGTTTACTTCCCTGTTGTTTCTTTTTTTGTAAGAAAAACTATACACTGATCCCAATTCTTTACTGGTTTCAAAGGTAGTCCCTATTTCACAATGATTTCTTCACAGCTATTAATGGTTCTCTGAAGACATATTCACTTCCTTCACCTTCCCAAATTTTGATGGAACAGTCTTTTCCTAGTTCTTCTGTGTGATTAATATTAATTGCTTTCCGAACACCATTTTTTTCTTCATGCCAAATATTTCTGCAGGATTCTACATCTTTATTTTCCCTCTTTACTGGGAAAATCCGGCACATTTGCATACCTTTAGCCACAATTTTTACAACTGTTGGTTGTAAGGGCTGCAAAACCCCATTCTGATACCGCACCTATCTTTCAGCTCTGCACCTCAGTTTACTGTTGTAACAGCTGTTGCTTTCTGTTATCTGTCACCTTAATCTCAGCACCTCAAAACTCAGCTTCTTTTGCCTTAGGAACTTCCAATGCCACCAATTCTCTCACACTATCAGGATTCCAAATTTAATGTATTTCAATGATACTGTGAGAAAGTTCAATTTGGCAATTGGCTCAATAGAGATACTGAATTAAAATTCAACACAAGATATGAAAATAATTCTGTATTCTTTTCATCTTATATTACCATAATAAGTAGCTAAAACACCATTAACTCTGCTAATAAGGAGTAAGCTGGAAAAAACCCCAAACTTCTAACTGAACCAAAGCTTTATCTACCCCACATAAATAGTTTGAGCAGTAAATATAACAAAAACGTTTTGTGAGTAAGCAGTTAAGCCAGACTACATTACTGTGATACTGTAGTATACTAATTCCAAATGCGAGGCATACAATTTCCTTTTGAGAGCCACAAGATGGGTTAAAAAAAAAAGTACCACCAGCACCATTCCTAAACAAGTAGTAGTTGGAACCTAATTATCTAAATATCTTCTAAATTCCTATGTTATTGGTACATATTACCTAAGCAGTTATGACAAATCTCAAGAGCAAATCTACCAAATAAACAAACAGAAAACCCCACCGGACACAGGTTCATTTTTTTAAAAGCTGCCTAAATCCTAGAATTCTTTTCCTCTGCTATAATTTTTATTGCTAAGTGCAATGTCCAAAGATTCCAATGCTTGATTTAGAAAATCATTAATAGGATCATTCTCTACAATTTACTTATTATATTTTTTTTGGGTATCAGCAGTAACATTCAGATGTATTTTCCATACCCCATGCATAACAATTAAGTTTTAATTGTAATTTGAATCTATAGCACTTACGTAGCTACTCCTAAAGGCCACTGGAAAATATCTTCTTCATTTACCAATGCATAGTCATATGTAACAAAAAGCAGATTTACAAATCCTCCATGTCTTTTCAGGTATGGTTGAATCCATTCATTGTTGCACTGCTCATTTCCAAGCAGCACAACCGCCAGATGCTGTATTTTGTGAGTCTGAATTAACGTTTGTGCATAATGCAGCCACTGAGTGGCGTAAGTGATCTTTGCTTTTTCTCTTCCGTTCAGAACCAGCACAACATTTTCAGCTTCAACTGAGAAGTAGCCAGGAACTACAGAGGGACCAGTGATGAAACTGTGAAAACCAAAATACAAACGGTAAACACCATTAAGACAAATTATAGACCTTAATTCTCCTCTAAACATCCTTCCTACACCGTCTGTATTCCAGAGATTTTTGTTTTCTTCAATAAAGTAAGCGTAAAATACTGCAAAGTAACTGCAACTGTAACCATTTCTGTTGTTAATATCTACAGCTGTAACACAGGAATAAAGCTGCCTTCAGCTTTTTTCAGGAAAAAGAAAGACATTTAGGCTTAAACGAAAATAAGGTGTTTTGTCAATAAATCAGAACTACTACCATATTCAAACATCAAAATGTGGGTAAACCAATCAACTTTAAAAGAATGATGTGCTTTGATGTTCACTAAAGGTCAAACTTTTTATTAATTCCAGAAATAACCAATAAATACAGTATTAGAACAAGAGTGAGGTCTTACCAAAAATTTGTAAGAGTATGCTAAACCAGGTATCACTATGAGGGACAATTGGCTGGTCTGGCATACTACTTTTCTCTGTAATTTTGGCTAAATTAAGGTTAGAACAAAAAAAGACTGTGCCATCTGGTACTGAGTAGAATCTGTAACACACAAGAGGTAGGTATCTAAATATAAACATAAGTAGCTTGTGTGACCCAGGTCAAACTTGAGGCTTTGATACAAGCTAGTTAGCAGAAACATTTTAAGTAGAAAATTGCATTTCTAGATCTTGCAAAATGTATTTATTTAACAAAGGAATTTCAATCATGTAGCAAATTCATTTCATCACTGATAATTTACAAGTATCTGACAACAGCCATTTATGAAATGCAGCTAAGCAAACCAGTGTTTGCCAGTTCCTGCTCTTCAGTTAACTGCTGTGTTAACAGACTACTGACTGACCTCAAAGGATTAGTGATTACACAGCTTGGGAAAGAGGGGAGGGGAAAAAGCTATTTTTTTTTCTTTTCAGGGGTCAATAAAATGTTAAGTTTTCTAGGTCTTCTGCATTACTGCAGTTTTTCAGCTACCAGCTAAACTTAATTTAGAATGAGCATGAGTCTTAACTCATGAAGTGCTGAGATTGACAGCTAGTTTCAGTTCAAGTGTGCCTCATGAGGAAAAGAAAATTCACAGCAAAAGCTGTAAAAACTATTCCAGTGAGGATACCTTGAAGCAGACTGACCTTAGGCAAGCATGTTTTAAACCTGAGTTAAGCCAACATGCTGCTGGCTCAGTAGGAGTGGCATATTTTGAAGACAAGATTCATGAGACTCATGACTTGGAATCAAGACTCTTAATAGATGGAATGTAAGTCAGATCAAGATTTAAATCCAAAGTTTAACAGACAATGAGAAAATATCACTGGGAATTCATAAGAGAGAACACCTTGAGCATCCTAAAATAGTGAACAAGATATGTAATTGATCCCATTATCATCTTGTAAAGAGACCTGGGGAAAAAGGGTTTTCTCTATGGACACAGTGCTGTGAGGCTATCAACTTTACAGGAATAACAGGATGTACAGGTAGGGAAGCAATGACATGTGTGTAGGAAAATATGAAGTTTAACAGCATAAAACTACAGTGGGGAAAAAAGAAACACTATGGAAACACCATATTTGAATAATAAAAACACAGTGCTAAGGTTGTACTATTAACTCCCAGTCCAAACACAACAGAGACTGGGAAATGTAAGGGAGATTACAGAAGCTGCAAAATTAAGACAGTAGTACTAAGATTTTCACTACTCATGTGTAGGCTAGATCAATGCCTCACCAGGATGATATGTGGAGATTACATTTTTGGACTTAATAGATGACTTGCTTCCTATAAAGTCCTTGGTTTTTCCTTACTAGTCTTAAAACATGTACAAAAAGATGCTATTCCAGGCTGGGTCTTCCAGACCTAATTCCAAAGGTGTTAGTCAGACAGCTACTCTGTAATAGCAATGTGATTAAGTATAACACTGCAGCAGGAGAGAACACACCACATACATCCAGCATACAGATACTCAATATGTAACAAAGGAATTACTTAAAAATGAGACAATAAAGAAAAGCTCTGAAAGGAGCAGCCCAAATAACAAGAAGCTTGCAAGCAGCTTGTACAAAAACATTGTATAAGAAGCTCAGGTGTGCTGTGTGCCTCAATCCAAAAAGGAAACAACACAATCCCCCAAAAACCCATATGGCTTAATAGAAAAGTTAGGGAGGCTGTCAAAGGGCAAAGATCAGCACTGAAAACAATGAAAAGCTTGTCCAAACAAGGAGGACAGCAAAGCTTATAAAATCCTGGTGATGAAATGCAAACAGAAAATTAAGGATAAAAAGTACTTTGCAAAGTACTTTGTAAAAGGATGTTCTGGCTGATAGGTAAAGGTTCTTTAAATATATGAAAACCAAATTATATAAAATGTACCAAAAGGACAACTACAGAATTGGAGAGAACACCTCATGACAACAGTTTAAAAAGCATTTAAAAAGGGATGACAAAGCATAGCAGAGAAGATTCCCACACCTAACTCATTCTCTTAATCAAGAAATACAAGGTAAAACACCACAAGTATTGTATCGGATGGAGAATTTGGACCTGGATGGCATTCACTTGACAGTTCTTGAGGAAAGTAAATATGAAAATTGTAACACTGCTGGCAAAGGTGTGCAGTTGTCATTATGAAGTGACACTGTGCTTGATAAGGGGTCTGCCAGTGGCACTCCCATCTACAAAAACAACTTGAGAGGACACCGGAGCAAAGCAGTATGACTTCTCTCTCTGGAAATGTCTATACTAAATAGTAAGATCACTGGATCTTATCAAAAGGTATGATCACTGATCATATACATGGATAAACACTGCTGGAAATGAGTAATTCTGTCTCACTAATCTGATGGAGATCTATGAGTGTGTCAATAAGAATACAGATAAAGGGGATCCAGTAGACACAGTGTATTTGGATTTTCAAAAAGCTTCACCTAAGGCTATTAAGAAAACTAAATTGCCACAAGCTATCCTTGGCAGAAACCTTTGGCAAGTACAGAAATCTTTGCTGGTTAATATGCTCTCGTTCAGGCATCAATCACGATGGTTGCAATTTGCGTAATGAGGACAGGAGAATGGGACTGAAGAACTGATGAACAACCGGGGCTAACAAGGCCTGGGAGAAGGCAGATACTGAATGTTAAAACAGAGAGGGTGTGACTCTCGGTGGAACAGAAATTTAGGAATGCTTTTACTTAATGATTTACTTAAGAGATAAGAAATTTGGCGCTCCCTGCTCTACAACATCCTCCTAGATGACAGAAGGATGTGAACTGCTTCAGGCCAAGGAAAGTGCTAAACCCTGCTCTCCTACTTCTTGTGCCAACGTGTCGCTAAAATCCACAGCTATGCACAGTTCACTCTCTACCTGTGATTTTAAATAAATGTCCCCGCATTTCATGTAGAAGTTGATACTTGCAGTATTCTTTAGGCAACTTCTTTGGTAAAAACTTGAAGCCATCAAAAAATATTTATTAAATATGTGAATTCTCTGTCATAAATATATGAAATGGGCTTATTCATGCAACCGTGTTCAAGTGATATTTTGGCATTTTTGTGTCTTTAGATTTTATATTCTTTAAAAACATTAAAGAGAGCTTTATATTTTAACAATCATTAGACTTACCACAAAAAACTGCACAGCAGCATATATTCTCCAAATATGTCACCTCAGCTAGTTCCCTCTAGCCTCATCTAGTAATCAAATGGAGATAATTTTCCTCAGCCAGGCAATACAGAAGTCAACAATTCTAGAAAAATCTTATAACCAGTGAGAAGCCAGAATCATGTACTAATTCTTCCTCACAAAAAAATACAAAACATTTCCAATTTGAATAAAAGTAGAACTTAAGCTACTTAATTTCAGTACTTCATTTACTTAATTTACTTAATCATTAAAATAACAATTGTATTTACATATTTTACGTACTTTGCACAAGTTCCTATGAGCCTGTCAAAGTTTTACCTCTGTTATGTTGGTACCAAACTTAAACTTCACATTTTTATAGGATCTGGCATCCAAGCTGGTTAAAATAAAGACTCTATTATCCTTGGTTCCTCTAAACATATTAAGGACATATTTAAATGCTTTTATAGAAGTCTTTCTTTGAGAGATGCATACCCTGAGGAACGATGTGAGGTTATTATTCATCTGAAACAGGCACATCAGAGAGAAAATAACCATAATCAGTCAAGTGACACGACTCAGTAAGTGCAGCAAATTATTTTCATATTATAAACATGAAAAGCAAGGGCTTGAAAAAAGTCTTCATTGTCCATACCAAGAAGACAGTATCTGGTAGACTGCCATTGATTTCTATAGTTTCTGAGATTTTAATTCTGGAAACAAGTAAGTCTCTTCCCATCAAGAAAACACTACAGGCACTGCTCCCTGTTCAAGGGAAGTATTGTATCTTTTCTCCAAATCCGTGTAAGGAAAGCTCTATCACTCTGTCAAGGAGACTACCAAGATGCAGTAGCATCATTCACAGCTGATTCCCTAATCTTGTAGGACCAGGTTATATTTGCAGACAAGGAATACAGCTATTTTTTTTTTAAAGAGTATGTAATTTTGTCTATTTCCTCAGATGTAAGACAGCCTCCTTAATAATTGCTATGTTTAAATCAAGTTTACATGTGTCTTTCTAGAAAGCATTTTTTAATCACTTATGAATGCAATGTAGGCATTACCATAAAGACTCTATGGCCTGTACCACGTACACAGTCACATACATTGATAAACATTTCAAAGTGACAAAAAACTTTTATGAGCACTTAAAAAATCCCTTTCAATTAATAATCACACATTTACTTCAAACATCATATGCCAATTTCAAGTAGAAGACCCTGCCTTATTGTGTGCGCAAAAACCACCTTTCTGAAGCAACACTTTTTTCAGAAGTTAAACTCACTTAAGTGTGTCTTTTATGCTTTTAAAGAAAACTTTTTAAACAGATGGGTCCTGAAGCAAGTGACCAAATGTTGTAGAAGAGCTACTACTGCGGACTGTCAAACTGGCCAAATAGATGACATCATTCAGCTTTTACTCTTTCTTTACAGAAAGCCTTAAAAATAGTATTAAATGGGACCTTAGAAAGAAGTTATGTATCATTCACTAAACAATATAACATGTTTGACAACAGCTTTAAAATATGCATGATTGCAGAGCATAATCCATTTTTAAGGCAAATAATGCTTCAAGTGTCATCTTCCTTTACATACAAAATTTTGCTTTGCAAATCAAGTGGTTAACCAGATGCTAGGCCTCACAATTTGCTTTAGTTATAAATAGAAACAAATTATGGTTCTGACACAATCCTGCTTATGAATGAATGAGCGAAGTCCCTTTCCCCTGAATACGACAGAAACCAAATAACAGGAGGCATCTTCTTGCCTCACAAGCCCGAGCTTCTTTTAGTTACCTGCCAGCCCCAAGCCCCCCGTTCTTAGTCTTTTTTCAGGGCTCTATTTCCCTCCCTCCTGAGGTCTCCTGGCTGCCTTCCCTCTCAGCATTGGTAAGTCTTTTCACATTTCTTTCAACTGCACAAATCTTCATAAAGCAGCAGATAAAATTGTTCCCTAGTTTTCTATTTTTTAAATAGCAACAAGTTTGGGCTAGAATTTGCTGGTTTTATCAAGTATGTGTTTCCATTAACAAACCTAACCAATCCTTGTGATAAATTTGAATGAGAAGTTGCGTGCATATTCCTCAGTTATCAAAACATAACAGAATTAAAGTATTTGCAACTGATATTAAAATACCAGCAACTCTGAAACAGACAAAATAATGCACCTGTGCATCTTGCCATGTTCTTTAACTTTCAAATGGATCATTTGTTAAAGTTAACATAACTGAAGTCAACATCACGCAGCTATTACCTGAAATATGTTTTTCCTGCTTTTTGGCTTCCTTCTCTCCACTGTGCAGTCAGATCAGATGGTTGAAGGTGTTCTCCAAAAATATGTTCCCAAAGGTAAAGACCTACATAAATGAAGAAATGATGGAGAATTTGAATGCACAGATCTTGCCTACTCTACACACCCAGTAAATAAAGAAAAAGTATTTCTGGGAAATGAAAAAGTGTAACAACATAAGAACTTGGGGAAAAAAAAAAATCAGAGCTTCCTGTACAATATGATAACTGTTTCCCAAATTCCTTATGACTTGGAATTAGTTAAGATTAATTTTTCACACATCAAGGCATTTAAAAAGATTCTTTGGCTGTCAAAATACCAGTACATGAAGACACACCACACTACCACATACGTTAGCACCTCCTTTCAGTGCACCTACCACTTAAAAATGAGTAAATATTAATCAGCATTTTAACAGCAGGCATAATTCTCTTAAGCTTTTGTGAAACACATCACATTTTTGTGATAGAATGCATCACCATGGAATATACCAACTTATTCTATAATGCTACATTAAAGTTCAACTGAAGCTGGAAATCTTACATTTCCAAAAAAGCTAAAATAAGAACAGTGATATGTCTTCAGCAGTCCCTGAGCTTGGGAGGACCTTGGCCCCCATTTTATGTAGAGACTTGGTGCCTTCTACAACAGAAGAACTTCCAAGTCCATTACAGCAAATGCCACTGTGCAATGCTTTCTTTCACAAAGCATAAATCTGACAAAAAAAAAAAAAAAGAATTCTGTTATGGCCAAGTACGAGGCCTGTCCCTGTGCTGTACTGTAAGCTAGAATGGATTAAAACAGTAACTGTGTTTCTCTGCCCTTTGAACCATTTTCTTTGACAGATGTGAAAAACAGCTTTGAAAAGAACTGATACAAAGAAACTGGAGTCTAACCACCCTTATATTGGTATTGACATAATTTTGAGTAAAAGCCACCAATTCCTTAATGCTCTTCGTATACAGAGATCCATATTATTTAATCACGATACATAAATTTCAGTCATTAAAAAAAAGCAGAGGGAAGAGCTCTATCAGAAAGGTTAAGTGATGAACAGACATTGATTACATCTGCTTACCAATTGCTGCTTTGCCCCAGATCTGTACTCTAAGATTGGGTCGTTCTAGGTGAGATCTTGCATTTTTTATCATTTTAAGATTAGCTTCGTATCTCTGCTGAGAAGCAACCAGTTCGTTTTTCTCCTCCCCTTCCCACGGATTCCACTCTTCATTTCCCAGGGAAACATGATCTAAGAAACCCAAAAGTGTAATTTACATAAAAAGAACCGATTTACAAGTTTAGAAAACTGACGAATTTTCTTGAACTCAGACAACCCTC
>NW_010333347.1:0-16511 GCF_000700745.2 Antrostomus carolinensis | reverse complement strand
ATTATATAATAAATAAATTATAAATTATTATAAAACCATCCTAATTTCAGAGAACAAAGAGATACTACATTTCCTACCTCCTTCTAAGTACAGATTGTTAATAACTGGTTAAAAGAGAAACTGCCAAGAGAAATTGCTTTTTATTACAAATAACTTCTGCCAGAATCCTGACAAGATCTTAAGAAGACCAGAGTAATGATATCACATTTTCTTATATAAGATGCTATTTGACTCTAGCCAGGCTGAAGAGTAGAAGATGCTAACCTTGAAAAGAGTTTTGCTGCTTTGTGTATACTAATATGATGTTGGAGAACTCCCCATGCAGTGACAGTAGCAATAATTCTGCAACAGTTATTGCTGTCTAATTTCATGTCATGCTCTTCACCGAGAATCTCAAATCACTTTATTACAAAAAGGACAATTTTGTGAGCCCCGTTGCACAGCTGAAGGAACTGAGGCAGCGAGAGGGGAACTGAACAACAAGATGTAGAAAGGCCAGGAACAGGAGCCCCCTCTCCTAGCTCCTGGCCTGCTGATATCAGCAGTGGGCACTTCGGTGCCGTCATTAAACAAGGAAGAGAGGTGCCATGTTTAAAATAAACCTAGAATCATAGAATCATAGATTGGTTTGGGTTGGAAGGGACCTTAAAGATCATCTCGTTCCAACCCCCCTGCCATCAGCAGGGACACTTTCCACTAGACCAGGTTGCTCAAAGCCTCATCCAGCCTGGCCTTAAAACACTTCCAGGGAGGGGGCAACTTCCTTGGGCAACCTGCTCCAGTGTCTGACCACCCGCACAGTGAAGAAGTTTTAGAAATTGCAGAAATCACATCACTGACTGATACAGTTCTACTTCCACAGCTCTTGAATGCAAACCAGCTTGTGGCTGGACCAGAATCTGCTGGTCCTTGGCCACTCAGGAACAGACACAGAAAACCAGGACAATAGGGAATGATGGATTGATGCTTTTATGAAGGCAAGCTGTGGGTTGAAGTATACGGAGGAAAAAAGCAAGAGAGTCAGAACACAGAGTAGGCGGCAAGAGGAGGGAAGGTCTAGGGGCAGGATTTTGCCTTGTCCAGTGTTTTTTGGTGAGGTCACTCCTGATCCTAACTTGTAGGGTGAAAAAGCCCAGCAACACAGCAGAGCTGGTGTGCGTTTGTCACACAGAGAAATAATTTGAGGAGGGTGTACAGGTGTTTCCTGTGTTGCAAAAACCATCTCTACAGAGCCTCTTGTTTGCTATTACCCAGCACTTCAAAGAAAATACCAAGACAGATGTGTAAATGGTCCTGCCAACACCAGGATCCACCATCTATTCTCTGCTTACCAAAGCAGGCGCAGACACAACTCCTGTGAGTGCCTGGGAGGAAGCACCATCAACAGCAGCTCTTCAAAACAGCCCTAGATGTAAAGCAGATTCTTTCTTTACCATTCCCTGCTGGGGAGCATCCCCAGTGACTCATGTGCATTTCTAGAGCTGGGCTGTACATTTTTTATAACACAATATGTACATTTCTCTCTTGATCCTGATTTTTTCTTAAATTCTTACACTGCTGACCAGCTGTAGTGGAAGGCCCTCCCCCTTTAGCAAAAATTCTTTTTTAGTGTGAACTGATGTGCTTCAAACCCAGATCCCTTTGCTCTAACGATGCTACTATTTGTTTGCATCATCTTTTGTGTTAGGAAGAAGCATCTATTCTGAAAAATGACACTTATGATCTCTTCTAAATCCTATTTTATGTTTTTGTGCCACTCGCTTCTGATTTTTCAGAGCAATCTGTATACAATGAGATTGTGATCTTCAGAGGTGCTGAATGACCCATTCTGACCTGGAATGCTTTGCTACAGATCAAAAAAAAAGGGGTGCTGAGAAGTACTGAGAATCTGCAGTTGGAAAGGGGGAACCCAACTGGAAGCCAGTGTGCTTTGCAAAGTCCTTATCCAGGTCTCTCCTTCTCAGACCTCCAGTGCAGAGTAAGCACTGCCAGGTGGCTGCGGAGAAGCTGATCTGTCAGGCACTCTGACAGTGCCCTGGGCTTGGGTGGGAGGACCCATGCTCAGCTCTGTGACCTGAAGCACAGCCCTCTTCTCTGCAGGAGAGAAGAGTACAGCCCTGGGCAATGAAACCTAATTTCACTTCAAGGAATTCTAGTTAATGGGAACTCAGAGAAAGCAGGATTATACCACAGTGACTGTTTCCAATGAAGTACAAAACGCCTGCATCTCCCATGGTCCAGTCACTGCATAGCCTCTCCCGTGGGTGTTGGCTGAATTACAGTGAATTAAGATAAGGGGAGCTGGGTGGGTAATTAAGACTTTTATACGCATGTTTTGAAACAGGATCCCGTAAATTCACGGCTAAAATTTTGAAAAAAAATAGAGTAGGTTAAGCATTTTAAGTCCACCATGTTCTTACTTGCAAGATGCAAATCTTTCAAGCTTCTTCTGAAGCATCTCACTGGGAAAAGGGCTATAAATCATAAAATACCTGACTTTTGTTGTTTGGGACACTACAAAAACCAGGGAAATGTTTTTAATGAACATTCTTCTTCTTCTTCAAAGCATTTCAGTAGTTTGGCTCTGATATTGTTTCAAAACTGTTTTCTCAAGGCCCTCCAGCACATGGCGTTATGAAAAAAAAGTTGTCAGACTGGTTTTAACACATCTTTTCAGTACTGATAAGCAAAAGTTCACCAAAATAATTCTCAGTAAGATACATGTGGAATATACCTTCCTTAAGGCTTTCTTGTTGAATTCAAACTTTCCGGAGAACTGTTGCATTCTAAGCTCAAGCAGCCGCTTTCAAAGTTATTAGAAAAGTACAAGGATGTGTCACATACTGTGCTGAAGAGAGTCTATGTCACATCCTGTTAACTGTGTCTGCTTTTAAACCTGTTTTGTAAGTACAGTGAGTGGCTGACAGTCTCCAGCTGCAAACAGCTTTGAAACTATGTGAGCCAGTTTCAAAAGAAAGTCAGACACTACTGTATTTTGGTTGCTAAAGGTAAAACACTCAATAAATAGCTTGTTTTTCTTAATTAAGTAAACGATTTAATCTTGAGACTACTTTGCTTAACAATGCCATCATTAAAATGGTAATGAGCTTTGAGGTCCCTATTCAGCATGCTATGGCATCATACCTTTGCTGCTATTGTTTCATCCTGTTTACACAGAAGTTTCTGCCATTCAGTTTGGTAAGAACAAGATATTAAGCAAGGAAATAAACCTCCAAAATAGCATGTGGCTAAATCTTTAAATTTATCTTAACAGGGCACAATCTATCCTCTCCCTGAAGCCAGTCAGCCACTTTAGTAGGATTCAAAATAGTTCCCCTGCAAGGTGGAAACAAGATGAGCTAGAACTTTTTTAAAAAAATTATTATTATCTATGTTGGAAATCATGGTTTTAAAACCCAAAACATGCTAAAATTACCCAGAAAAGAAGTATTTTACTGAACCACGCACACTAGCCTGCTAACATGATTTGGTAAAACTTTATACATCTTTTTTTTCTCTCTAATAACCACGGGGTTTGACTTGAACACAGAAAAAGCCCTGCTTAAATTGGGGTTCTTTTCCTCCTAATTTCCCAGTGTACAAGTTAAAGCAAAACCAAAGCAAAAGTACTTTTGCAGATGGATTCAGGTATCAGACCTGGAACTTTTCCATGTTTCCTTTTCCATACTTTTGCATTAACTAGCCTCTCACTGCAGACTAGGCCCATGCCCAAAGCTTGGCAGTAAAGGACTAGTCTCGGATGCCACAATCAGCTCCTGTTCAAAGCAGCCACAGGTTGTAGGTCTAATTCTCCGTTATACCTAAGCTGTGCTTCGTGCCTTGTCATGTTACCAGGTCCTTCTGGGGACCTCTGAGACATCAATACAGATTTAGAGTCTCATCAAGGTCCCTGCCATTTACCCTTGAATTGGAAGGCCTTTGCTAGAGCCAAGAATAACTAGAAAGCAGCAACTTTCTGGCCACACCTCCTTCCTCGTATCATCCCTACAGAAAGGGGCGGGGGGAACAGATAGGAAACACCACGCTCCTACGCTGAGCATGGGAGGATTTTCTCGTGACTGTTTCCATAAGGCTTAACGTGCCCTTTGCTTGTCCAGAGGGGCACAACAATGCCATCAGATGCTCCCTGCCAGTAGGTGAAGGAATGGTTGCTAACACAAGAGCTTCTTCTCCGTGATGTTTAGTTTTCCCAGCTCACTGGCTTGCCTCCACACACATGGAAATATGCTGATAATAGGTGAGACCAGCAAGACTTTCTGTGGCAGTCCTGGAAGAGGAAGCTTTCTAACCTGGCATTTTCACCCAATAATGAGAGAGACTTGTGGGATCCCCCTGCCCAGACCTGCAAGACTGCACGGTGGCAGAGGCCTGTGCAAGCAGGTGGCATGAAAAACTCTGACCACTGACTGTTCTGCATTGCCAGGAAAGTTGACAAAACCAAGTAACATTCCATAAAAAATAACCATGACATACCTAAGCAATTATTGACCTTAAAACTGTGGATAAAGGCTATTTAGATATTTTCCATGGCTGGAGGCAATGGGCTACATTCATCTATGAGTTATCACCCAGGCCCTCCCGAGTTTGTTTTAAGGAAAGCTTTGTGGCCCACAGCACTTAAAGCATTATTGGTTTCTACCTTTTTCTTAAAATGAGAGTAATGGTACAATAGATTAATTATATTTCACCACAATTTGCTTACACCCATGTTACTTTTGTTAGTAAATTTAGCTCTTAGTAGCAAATGATTTGGGAAATCAGCTTGACATTTTATCTCACATAAACCAGTAACATTCATTGTGCATCCCTGAATGTCCTTGAATTAAAGGGCAGAGATGCTTTTAAACACAGAGTTGCTGTCAGAGATGAAAGAAGCTAAAGGGATGTTTATTTATAGCAATACCTCCTTGACAAATAATTCAAAGGTGTAAAAGGAATAGCTGCACAGTTTGCTCCGGTGACTTTTGTTCCCTTAATTAAATGTACAGGCATACCCTCATCCATCGACTGGATACACACCTATCTGCTGCATGGCCTGCACTGACGCACTCGGTGTGTCCCCTCACTCCTTATGTATCTGTGAGCCTGACAACTCAGTTCTCCTCTGTCAATCCTCAGTCTGGGAGCAGAATCAGTTCCATGTGCAGCAACCCATTTTTTCTTCAGAATACTAGTGCTTTAGAAAAAAACAAGACTCTGGAAGAATAGTAAAGAAGAAAAGGATAGACCATGGTATCTGTCTTCTGTTTGTTTTGGTTGGGGGTTTTTTTCAGCTCTTCATTATAACCATGAAAAGTGATTCCCCACCCCTGTGAGTAAAGGTCTATTTCTCTATAAGACTAAGATAGAAATCAGACAACAAGAACTAGAGGGAATAGGGAGAAATTGTGTGTCTCAAGTTGAATATTTTTTTGCTTGTTCTTTTTGTTTGTTTTCCACTTTGAAAGCATTTTGTTTGGGGATTTCCTGTAGGAGCTGGGTTGATGAGTTTTCTCTTTTAACCTAACTAACAATACTGAAAATTGTTAATCTAAAGTTAAAATGCTGAAAAGAAGATGGATACAAACTTAAGGTTTCGAGTCAGCTTTCACCTTCTTTCACACCCCTTAACTTTCAAAAATTCAGGCCATCAAACAAAAAAGGGCTGCACAAGGCTACTGCAGAGTTGTGGATGAGCTCTGCACCTCATGCTACATCAGTACAGCAGTTTATTTCTATCTCTATTTTCTTAGTAGTTTACAATACATAGGGGATAAATTCTGAGAGTTTTATTGCATCAGGAAATGTAAAAGTCATGTACTTAACTAATGCAGTTTGTTGGGACGTTTTTTAAATGTTTCCTGACCTGACTGCAAGAGTTACCCAGGCTATACTGTTTCAACTTCCTCCTCCTCCTCCATTAGCAAGGCTCACCTATGATATTTACTGCATCATTGCATCCAAGCCAAACTTGGTTGCTGCAGCAACTAAGTTTTTCTTCTCAAAGGGTCACAGGGAAACACATCCTTCAGGATCCCCTAGTAACCGTCAGCCGGTAGGACTGGGGAACATCAACAGTGAAATGCCTGCTTTCCATTGCTAAGGCAGCACCGCCTGTGCCTGCAACAAGGGGGGCAGAGTCTAGTTACATTCCTGACCCACTTTCACATCCCTCCCTCCTCCTCCTCCTCCTCCTCCTCATCCGTCCATCTCCTCCTCCCTCCCAGAGCACAACAGCAACCAGCAAGGCAGCAGGAGCGTCCATTTAGCAAACCTCACACACCCACAGCCACCAAGCTGTGTGTGCTGTCTCCTAGCAAGCAGCAGAAGCCCAGGTTTCCCCAGCAGCGTGTGTGTGGGGAACGGGATGGGGAACCGCAAACCTCCTGGAAAGGAGGTCTTGCCTCGCGCCACCCTCTATGTGCAGCCATGGTGCTTCTGTCTGTTGTCCAGCCCTTTCACGCACCCACAGTGCAGCATGTACCGCACCAAACGCAGTGCTAAGGCTGTCCCCTTCTCTCTGCTCCCCAGACAGCCAGCCACATTTAGTTTCCTCTCCCAGCACCCCTTCCTCCATCCCTCCGGATTAGCCTGGGTGTGTGCCTCTGACTATCCTTCTCCCCTTCTCGCCCACCTCCTTTATGTAACCCCGCCATTCCTCTCCCACTCTCATGCTCCCAGGGCTCGTCCCTTTCCCCAGATATTGCAAAACCTCCTCCTCCCGCCGTGGCAGGTAAGGGAGGTGAGTAAGAGGGGGGAGCTCCTGACTGGTTTTGCATCCTGATGGCTGCGCACAGCACCCATCTGTTACCCAGGAGGGACACTCCCTTCCCCTTGGGCAGCTGAGAGGGATTTCACCCCGCGCTGGGGGCAGACATTAACCCCCACGCCCCACCTCACCTCACCTCACCTCGCCTCACCTCACCACCATGGATGCACACATCTCCCCAGCCTCACCCCACGGGTGGCCGCTGGCCTCGCCAGGCCACAGGAGGCCCCTGCCCTGTGGGAGAGGAGATACAGACCAGCATGGGGAGCCCTGTTGCTTGTGGGGTGCAGACACGGCCTGGGGGTCCATGTGCCACCCTGGGGGTACCGACATTTTGAGTGTGGCTGGGCCTAGGAGAGGAGCTGCCAGATGGGGGGTGGGCAATGCCCAGCTATGGGCCTCAGCCTTGCCCATCTCCCCTCAGGGCATAGGGCCTGAGGCAAGGAGAGGGGCAGGCAGCCTCCAGCATCCCCCGGTCCCTCCTCACCAGGACCTGGAGGGGGGCAGCGCCCTGAGAGGGTGGATGTGTCAGCCCCGAGGGCATGTGGAGCACCTCCTGGGGCCATGGACATGCACTGGCCCACCCTGAGAGATGTTAATGGAAGATATTTTGGTTTGTTTTCTTTTTGTTGTTCTGTTATTGCAAAATACCAGCTACGACCCCAGGCAGGCTGCTCGCCAGCTGTGCTGTGGAGCCCACCCTGTTTGTGCCAAGGAAGCGCTCCCGTCCTACAGCATTAGACACCCACCAGCCCAGGACACAGGCTGCTGCTGGCCTGGCAGTCCCCCAGGAAAAAAAAATTAAAATAATAATAAAAAAAAATATCATCCAACATCCCCCCTTCCCCATGGAGCCTCAGTTTTAAAATTACAACTTAGATTTCACATGTTGCTTTCTCAGCCCATTGGGGGCTTTTTTTTTGCGTGATGGAAACAGGCATAAAAATAGCTGTTTAATTTCTGAACACAAAAAGCGGCTGCTTAAAAAATTGTTCACTATTCTTTGTGCTTGTACAACTTAAAACCACCTGTTTTCAAGTTTGGGCTTGATACATATTTCTGCTCCATTTCTGTAAGCACTTCAGCACATGTTACACACATGCTTATGTCTGCAGAGTTGGGGGCCTGAATCTTCAATGTCACCCTAAATCTTTAGTGCTGTACCACATTTATAAAACTAGTTGAGTAATAGATTAAAAATGACTCAAAATAACATGACATATAGGCAGTATATTATTTTCATCACCATGGAAAAGGTGGTTTTCCAGATACCCTCTATATATACATGTTCATGTAGCAGAGTTATAGGTACTGAGTATGTAGTACATCTGTATTTTTAATTATTAATTTTTAATTAAATGTTCATACTTCTCATTTAGCCTAATGTTTTACACATAAAAGCACCCTAAAACTTATTTATTATTTACATAAGCTTTAAATTAGCATGCACTGTCTTGTGTGCTACCAGTACTAAGCTGGCAGCAGTACCTCAAGCATCTTTAAACCTTCCTCGGGTATTTCTGCACAACAGTGAGTTGACACCTATAGCTGGCCATGCACTAGGGATGAGTTACACACCGTGGGGATGTTTGTAAAGGCACAAGGTTGCACACAGATTATTTCACTCCCTGATAATGTTTTTTAGGTTGAGTGAATACACTGGGCTTCCCTGCATCTGGTGCAACCATGACAGCAACTGCATGCCATGAGGTGCACTTGTCACTGATAAGACATTTAAGTGGAAATGAGCAAAGAAAAATAAAAAATAAAAAACAAACAAACAGGAGAAACCATCAAGAAAATAATGAATGCAGAATGACAACAGTGACAGGTGTAAAAACTACTAAACTAATTTCGCACACAGTATTTTTCATCGAGATAACCAAATCTTGTGGTTGAGATAAAACATACTTCTGAATAGGCAGCGTAGCTGTGCTGCAAATGCATTTTTCACCTCTTCAGAGCTATTCAAGAAATTTTAAACCAGTGACTATTTGCAATACTGTTTGTTAGCTTATTATTAAAATAGTAGCAACCCCATTCCTAATGTCAGAAGACACAACTGAAACAAACTGCTAGGCTGTTTAATGAATGATTGTTGATAAGCAGCACATGCCTTTTTCTAGAAAGGATTTTTACTTCTTACTAGGCTTGCAAAAATCCTATCCAAATCAGGAACTGCAAGACGTTTCCAAGAACAACTGTAGAGAAGAATGTATCATCTGGATTTATTGCATAAAATATTGCTTTACAGTACTTTATAGTGAAGATTTATTAATTAAACAGCTTGTTTGGGGAGCTTTTTGTGCTAGTTCCTAGAGGTAGCAGAGAAAGGGAGGTGAAATTGTGTGATGCGAATTGATACAGACACTAAGCCTAGCTGTAGTTGCTCAAGTTTAAAGGTGCTTTGCACAGGTGTATTTTCTGTACTGCAAGGCAAGTTTTAAGGTTTACATCTGCTGTAGTAAAGATGACAGTTGTAACACCCTGGTCAAGCACTCTCCTTTGGTGAGTTCATGTTTTAGAATCATAGAATCATGGAATGGTTTGGGTTGGAAGGCACCTTAAAGATCATCTTGTTCCAACTGCCCTGGCATCAGCAGGGACACCTTCAGCTAGACCAGGTTGCTCAAAGCCTCATCCAACTTGGCCTTGAACACTTCCAGGGAGGAGCATCCACAGCTTCTCTGGGCAACCTGTTCCAGTGTCTGACCACCCTCACAGTGAAGAACTTCTTCCTAATATCTAATCTAAACCTCCTCTCTTTCAGTTTAAACCCATTTTCCCTTGTTTTGTCATTAACCGCCGTCATGAAAAGTCCCTCCCCAGCTTTCTTGTAGCCCCTTCAGGTATTGGAAGGCCGCTATAAGATCTCCCTGGAGCCTTCTCTTTTCCAGGCTGAACAGCCCCAACTCTCTCAGCCTGTCCTCATAGGAGAGGTGCTCCAGCCCTCGGATCATCCTGGTGGCCCTCCTCTGGACTTGTTCTAGCTGTTTTATGGATAAAGAGTGTTTTGCTGCAGACCTGAAATATAGTTAGTAAAGCGATAAAACAGCTGTGTATGTAGGAGGTTTCGAAAGGCTCTGAGGAGCATGGCAGGGAGGCTGTCGAGGCTGCTGGGACAGCACAAGCGAGCATGCTGAGGGCAGGAACCAACAAGCAGCCCAAGACAGTTACTTAAGATAGATAGCCTTTATTCAGGCACCTACTGCAGCCATAAAAACAGGCGTGCAAGGGAGTATCCCGGGAGAGCCTTTCCCAAACAGCAAGGCACGCCTCGAGGCGCACGGCCATGATGGCTGAGGTGTGGAGAGGCCCTGCTGTAATGAGAGGTGTATGGAGGATCCTGAGGATGGCACGGCATGGCATGGCATGGCACAGAGCAGGAAGAACCAGGCCTCTGCAGGAATGGCTCTCCCTGTCTCTTCCCAATTCCACGCAGCCTCCAGCTGGGCTGCGGGCTGCGGGGTGAAGGCTGGGGAGCTGGAGACAGCCCATCAGACAGAGCAGTGTTGCAGGGCATGGAAGGGAGAGTAAGAGGCAAATAACCCCAAACAAAACCCTTTTTATACCCTTTATTTCAAACCAGACATTAGTGCCTGTCTTTCCTGCTCTCAAGGAATTATTATTTTTAAACCTTTCTGTAACCACTGCTGATGTGGTACAGTAGGCGAGGCCAGCAGCACACCTGCATTTGGGGTTGACCCCGCCTGGTTTGCCTTGCCGCGAGGCTGAAGGTGCTTTTGGCTTCACTGCTTTTTTACCTCAGGATCGGTCAGAAACATTACCCTGAGGTAAAAAACTGCACCTCCTCGTGCAGCAAAGGCAAGGCCTCACTCTGCCTCAGCGATCACTCTCAGTAATTGGAATTTCAGCAAGTACCTGCCCCTAAGATGAATGTTGTGCGGCATTCCCAGGCACGCCCCACCTCAAACACTGATCTTCCTCTGAGCCCCAACACAGCATCAACAGCCTTTTCCCGCCTGGAGCAACACATGCCGGCTCCAGAGCAAAGCTTCTCGCTCTGCATGAGCTACTCATTCATGCCACACTCCCATCAGCAAGCAGGGAGATGTCTACCCCATCTTGGGGATCTGAGTGTGAGCAGTTACCCAGGCAAAGTTCGTGCTTGGAAAAAAGGTCTTTTTCTTTCTCCACTGGCCCCATTCTTGAAGATTTATATGACCAATTTATAAACTCTTCTTAATTGTAGAGATAATGTATTTAAAACATATGGGCTTCCCGTAGCGCCGCGTGCACTTTGAATGCTGTCTGCGTCTTGCCCTGTCTACGTTCACAGAAGGTACTTCGTGCATATGGAAACAATCAGGCTACCCAAAAGACAACACACTTGATACTGCTAATTACACGGAGTAAACGCCGCTGGGACTATAACCAGTCTCTAGATCTGAGTCAGTGTTTTGCTGCTGAGCTAAAGAAGAAAGTCCATTATGTGCGCTTGTATTATAGCCAGCTAAGTCCCTGCTGCACATATTGCTGATTTCTGTACATGCTACATGGCAGAGAGCCAAGGAATTTTAGCACAAACAGGATTTTATAACCACTGTTATTTAAGGATGGGCAAACTGTGAAGCTCCAAAAGTTAATGATTCTAGTGCACTTTCAATTAATTTTTATTGTCAAGCTATATTTCAGGGTACTAAAGACCTCTTGCGATGACAAGAAGGAGTGTGTGGGAACAGGCGGGAATACAGTATGCATTGTTATTCTCTCTGATTTATAGATCGGTGCATAACCTAACCGGCTGACAAGTTATTTCTTTCCTCTCATGTCAGATGGAATACATCTCTGTGTTGAGCTCCCCCCAGAAAATGCATTTTAGCAATGTAAATACAGCATCAGACATCACATTGCACAAATGGAACATCTGAGCCCCTGCACAGAAGTAAATATCACCCTTTTTGCACTAAGGATATCTGTAATACTCATGTTGTTAAGACATTAAATCTTACAATACATTAAAAGTCTTGCATTAGAAGTCTTACAATAGCCTGATACAGAAATTACCGAATAGAGTTAGAAGTATGAACTACATCTTAATGACTTAGAGAAGGAACTTCTGACAAGACACTGTATTTTAAAACACAAGTACACACTGAAGTCTACATGCCATAAGTTTCATAAAGTCTGGATTAAAGCAGGCTGTGCATGAGCAATCAAAGTGATAAAGCCTAGCCTCATATGATGAGCATCAGGTTTGCCACCTCAGCTCCCTCCCTGTCCCTCTGAAACCAAAGGCCAGAGTCGTGTGTCAGCTCACCGGCAGCACTGCCTGGCCACTGTGTTTTGCCTGCCTTTCTCCTTGCAGAGGACACAAGTTTGGGCTTCTACCCAGACACTGGCCAATTTAGAGGGACATGCTATGTTTGAGACTCTTTCAGATTTGACTGAGATGGTACAGCAGATTTGAAAGGGGTTACGGGAAGACTGAGGGACAGAGCAATTGCATTAAACCTAATTTCCTTAGGAAACCTAAGAAAAAACCAAAACACCACAGTTCAAACCAAAGCACACACTTTGGAAACTATTGGCAGAGCTGGGCCGCAGTCAGGCATCCTGCTCTAGCTTGCAGCTGAGTGAGGCGACTGCTCTGTTCGGCTCCTTCTCTGCTGCCCCCGGTTGCTGCTTCATGGGCTGTGCTGATTCAGCTGTTTGTCCAGCCGCCCTTTAAGCCAGTTCTGTGAAATGATCCACTTAAAAGAAAAGACATGCTCTTCAGGGAGGATGTACGGTGTGGGTTTTTTTAACTCAAAGGTCCTTAAAAAGAAAATCTTTGGAGCTCAGCTACACAAACACTTGATTCGGTGTCATGGGACAGCAGGTGTAAGTGTCTCTGTGGGTGTGTGAGGGATGAGGGGCAGCTACACCAAAGGGCTCTGCTTCAGCCTGAACAGATGTGTGTCCGTCACCTGAAGTGGCAAAACCAGTGTTATATCTGTTTGGGTGTTCCCACTCTTCTCAGGTCCACCAAGACCATAAAGCAACCTCATGCTTACCTCCACAGCGCATGCACTAACTGGGTGTTCACTCTGTGGTCGCCTTCCAGCCTCACTGCAGGGTATCTGCTGCAGTACAATGTCTTCCTTTGGAGCCACCAGTTTTGGCAGACCTAGCCTACACTGAATTTTGCCAGTTAAGCTATATCATAACAATTTGAGAATTTAAATAATGGCAAAGCAATGCCTGCAACGTTTAAAATGTTAGCCAAGCCTAATTCATTAGCACCAGGCTCATCTCCATGTGAAAGCTGGCACGTGACAAACCAGAGTATGAATTTCTCGGACACTGTGTCACCCTGCACTTAGGCTGTAGATGTTCATGTACGCTGTGGCAGAAGTTACCATCTCCAGCTCTCCCCTGGTGCTGGACACTCCTGCTGGTTTAGATCCAGGGAGGCTGTAGGGTGATCACTTCCCATCTTGCATTGGGTGGTAGCTTATACCATTGAAATACTTGGCCTCTGCTAACCTACCTCACTCAGACTGAAAATATGTGAGAAGCATTCAAGCACAGTTCAGCAAAGCAGACCTGAAGGGATGGTAACCACAAGCTGGGAGGACAGACTTTTCCACCAGCACCATAGCTTGGGAGGATGTGCATCTGTCACCCAGCCCCCCTGCATGGACATTGTTAGATTATCTCTAGAGAGTTTACTGGGGAGAGACCTGCTGCTTATTTCCAGCACGAACCACACAGCTCCTGCTTTGGGCTGGCATCGTGCTCCAGCAAACGGGGGCAGCTACTCAGGTTGTCTGTGTCTGCTTCAAGTGGGTAGACATAATTTTTGTGTATGCTAAGTGGGAGGTAGCTCACCCCTCTGTGAAATGCAGGTGAGCTACTTCATTGCTGACTGCAAACCAAGAGCATCTTCACAGGGAAGTTTTCTGCTGAAAGTAAAGTGAAACTTTACCCTTGGCTTTTTTATTGCTACCTCCCGAGTCACCCCATCCTTCTCTTGTCACCATCACCTTTCAGTTTAGAAAGTGGCAGCAAGCTCCAGTATTGAGCAGTAAGTGAGAAGTGGGTCTGTGCGTCTATGTGAGAAAGGGATGATTTTACGGAGGGGTTAAAATTTGCTCTTTGAAAGTAGCGAACACCGAAGGGTCCACCTAGGGAGAACGTTTCTGGCGTGCTGCAATTTTACATTGCTTTTCCCTACGTTTCTTGTGGAGACAAGCCCCAAGGAATCTGAAGACTTGGCTTATTTTCCTGATCCTGCAACAGATTTCTTGTCTTGCCCAGCCATGGGCAAGTCCTTTAGGTTCACATTTTCACGCACAGGCTTTAATTTTAGCCCTGTAGCTTGATATACCCAGAATCTGTCTTGCACATGTATTAATCACTTAGAGCTCTAGCCAAAATTAACAGAAGCTGCCTGTACACAGAAGTGCATTGAAAATTAGATGCTACTTAGAAAAAAAACAGGACCAGCTCTGTCTTACTCAGAGCTTACGCTGCTCATATGTTCGGTGGAGATGATAACAACACCTGTCCAGCTGGGAAGACCTTGGGCTAAATTAATTAATGTTTGTAAAGCATGTGAAGCAATGAATCTTTTTTTTTTTTGCGTAGCATTATCTGCAAACGTAAAGCAGAAGAGCTCTTTGAGCATTGTTTCTCTTGTTTTGGTCTTTTTATTGGATTCAAATAAGAATAAACATTACCACTTTCAGCAGCAAGCTCAGCTAAATATTGCATGCCCATAAAGAACTTGGTTTTGCTTGGAAGGATTAGGGCATGAGATTTTGGTTCCTCTCACTTGTTTATGAGCACGAATTTGCTACACATAAATCACTGCAGGTCAGAACATTGCTGTTCCCTTAGCACAAGGTAAGAGAGCACAGAATCGCTCTTTAATGTTGTGCAATTGGACAGGATTTGGCTTGTCCTGACTTTGTGTTTGGGGAACTCGGGCTGCCCTTTGTGCTTGATGTTTTACCTTTTTTTCTCCTGAAGGTCCAGTGGAGAAATCTGACTAGGAGCGCTTGCATCACTCACTCACTCACTGCCTGCTCTTTGCCTGTATTCAGTGTTTTGCTGAAATTAAAGTACAGCTTCCTTCTCTTTTGCTCTCTGTGGGGTTTCCCAGTGTTTCAGCAGGCTGCAGTCTGACGAACTCTTCAAGCTGGCACTGATGCTGAAAAAAGCAGTTGTATTTTCTTTATACCTGTTCCCTTGTACCCAGTCCAGAGTGCATGTGGCTGTAAGGTGAACCAAGAGCCTGGAAGCAATCTGGCTCAGAAAATAACCGTTTCTGGTTTTTAATCAGCTTAGTTTTGTGCAGTTCAGTTTCACAATAGAGCCGAGCAGCAGGGCAAGAGCAGGAGTTGCAGAGAGAGGGAGTCAAGGCCCAGTCCTTCAGGTGGCCTTGCATGGTGGTGTTTGCAGAAATGCAGTCGTAATATTTGCCACCCGGTGTCTCTTCATCTGCCTTAGTGCCACTATCTCTTGGTGGCGGGAGGTGGTGGCGGCAATAAGTTAATGTTACTCAGTAGCTAGCAAGCCACGGGGATAAAGACCAATATTGTGCCTTTCTGATCCCAAGGCTTTCCCCCTCCCCCTTTCCATTCTTTGGTTTACTCAGTAGAGCTACCCTAATTCACATAAGCTAACAATCTGTTTGAGAAGAAACAATTAGGCCTATAGAAGTTGTTGACATCTTATTTTCTTTTTTTTTTCTTTTTTTCTTTTTTTTTTTCAATGGCATAACGGGTACTCCCATCCAGCTTGTCCTTTTGTCTTCTCCATCCCAGGCATGATGAAAAGACCCTGTGAGGATGAGGACAGAACAGTGGCTCTCCCAAACATTTTGGACCAAGAGACTGCTAATGACACTTAGCATTTCCTCACAGACCATGATGTGGCTGCTGAGCAGGCTATTAATTGAAAACACTGCTCAAACAGGGCAGGCTCCCCATGCCAGCTGCCGGCCGCTCCCCATGCCCTCTGAGTCCACAGCACTGGTGACTGCCGGGACGAGCTGTAGAGCCCAGGGAGGACAGACTGTGGCTGCAGGGGGCCCTGAGAAGCTGGGGTGTCTCTTCTAGGAAATCAAGTGCACGCTCCCAGCTACTTCTTTCTCTGTGGTCTTTTGGAGTACAGCTTAAATCAGATCCTGAAAACAGCATCCTGCTGCAGAAGAGCCAATGGTCCTAGAAACAGACTCCTACTATAAAAAATCCTACAGGAGCCAGATGCCCCCAACTCTGACAAAGATGGATCAAGTGGCTGGCTGTATCACCTTTCACTTTGCTTTGGCAAGGGGGGAAGCATGATATGATGGAGAGTTTTCAGATGGGAGTCGTATTTAAGGTTTTTGGGTTTGTTTTTTTTTTTTTTTCGCTTTAAGTGCTGCAGACAGGAAAGAGTCATTCCACACAATGCAGTGCCAGCACAGAGACAGAAAGGAGGACTATAGGTACCAAGGAGCAGTCATTCCTGAACACGATGTGATACAGATTTATGCTTTGTAAGAGGTCATTAAGATTAAATCATCACCACGGAAAGGAGATCTATTGAATGTCTATCCTGGAGGTATGGGAGGCTCTGCAATATGTCTCCTGGGGCAGGGTGAACCTTTGGCCAGAGAGCCGTTCTGGAGATGGAAGAAGAGAGAGATGCTCAGCCAGATGCTGCCAGTCAGCAGACCCGCTACGCTATCTTCTCGCAGGTCTTTCTGCACCTGAGGATGGGTCATAGAATCATGGAATGGTTTGGGTTG
>NW_010333346.1:0-17544 GCF_000700745.2 Antrostomus carolinensis | reverse complement strand
GCCAGGGACCTCGACAGCTGCTGGTTTGTGTGGGGGCTCTGTCTGATTCGCCACTTTCTTTCTGGTAATGGTCTTCAGCCGGGTGGAGACCACAGCTGTCTCTACTTCTGCACTGGAGCTGTTCCCACAGGCAAATGACCATTGGTACACTTACACCTTGTTCAGATCTGCCCAGGCCTGGTCAGCAGCCCGCCCACGAGCTGCTGGTCCCCACCACAGGCTGGCCACTTACCAGCTTCAAAAAGCCTCAAAAAGCCCCAGAAGAGCCCAGAAAAGAGCCCTTGCCTGTCCTTTTTGCCGCGATTCACCTCCCCAGTGCGTACTCACCTGCACTGGAGCTGTTCCCTCAGGGAAATGGTTATAGATATCCATAGACTGTCAAAAATTCCAGATATCAAACCTCTGGATCAGATCTTTCTGATAGTGAGCCATACGCTGAGTTGCAAGTACTGGGGCAAACCATCATCTTCATCAGGTTGCCTTTGCTGGGTGTTTTCAGCAGACAACTGGCAGGGAAAATTGTGCCCAGATTTGTGTGCAATACATCACTGAAGATTAGAGACGCTTTAAGGAAATTCATCCCTGAATAGGAGGAAAAAAGGGAAAACATTCCTATTTTTGCTGGTTGTGGGGACTCCGCAGAGTTTGCAAGATAATAAGTAGTGATTTTTTTTTTTTTTTATGAACAGCTTTCTTGCTGAAAAATGTTTAAGCTTAAACATGGGAAAATATCTGTATTTCAGCTTACAAGAAGAAAAGAATAATTACATAAACAGCACAAAACTTCCAGTGTTACTATTCTAAGAAAATGACATGCTGGATCTTCAGTTCAAAATGATTTCTATGCTGATATTTAAGTTACTTAAAACACAGAAGTCAGAAGCAAAAGGAAATATTTGAAACCATAGAAATGACAATTTCACCCACATTATCGCTTCATGAAAATTCTCAATATTTTGATTTCTGATATTTGTATGGTTTAAATTTTCAACATTTCTGAATCTTTGTAGGACAAAAAAATGAGTCTCTCCTCTTTATTCATTAAGTCTTTTTGAATGGAATGATGAAGACAATATAAGGGTGCTTTGCCTGTGATTAAATATATTCCCTAGAGGAACTGCATCCTACCTTAAAAGTAAGAACATTAAGCATTTGATTGAATATTCATTGAATTCAATGAGCAGTTCCCCATTGATTTAAGGGGATTACATATCTTGCACAACACGAAAGGCTTCACTGTCAGAATGCACATGTGTAGTTGCAGGTTTAAATGCACATATGCAAGTAACTGCAAACTGTTCCACTGATTATGTGTACAGATTGTCTTTCCAGTCTTTCAGATTTTACACATATTTGAAGATGATATGCATATATGTATGCCTATCATGCATATATATGGAAAGGAACATAAAATATTTATATATTTTGGACTGCATCTTCAGACCAAATATGCTTTTCTACCCTCAAAAGAACACCAAAAAACCCCCCACAGATTCGTAACAGCCTAGATTTGTTTGGGTTTTTTTGATATATTGCTGCCTACCTGTTCATTAGATAACCTTCCTCTTCCTAATTTATCACTTTAACATTAGATTTAGCACAAAGAACCAGCCTGCAAAAGGTAAAAAAAAATAAAAAAATTATAAATTACACTGACCAGTTCACATTGGTGTGTTAGCAACATCAAAGTGTTTCTATTTATCACCATTTGTTTTGAAGGGGCACCATTCATTTCACTTATCATTTGATTCCTTTCAATTATTTCTTCTTGGGAAGAAGTACAATCAGCATTATTTAGTTGAAATTGTGATTGCCCAACAGGTTTTGTAGGAAAATGTTGCTAGATATGTGTGGATTGTGTCTAGAGTTTTCCTCCAAGAGCTGCCTACTTTGTGATTTAAAAACATTTTTTTTTTATTGTTATAGGAAGCCAACATAGAATTATACCTTTAAGCTCAAAAAGAGTGGAGCAAAATAGTATGAATATTCTTTCCAATTTCAGGGTAACACACTTCTGCCTGGAATAACAGCCAATTTGAAAATCTTCTACCAAGGAATATTGCTGAGTACCTTACTGTTTGGGTTGGGGTTTGGGGGGTTGGGGATTGTGTTGCTTGGGTTTTGTTGGTTTGGGGTTTTTTTCAATTCTGGAAGCATTGGAACCCTCAGCAAAGATGTGGGACATATGATGCTAAACGTGAAATAAAAGTGACAAAATTAGCTCAAGTGTTGCACAGCCTGCTTAGGTGCACTGAGTCATTATAGGGAGTAAATCTGCCAACCCCTCACACTTCTCCTTCCCCTGCTGCCATCTTTACAAAGAAAAGACAGAGAGATTCATATATCCAGGGGACAACTTAGTTGTGTGTACCTAAGTTAGGAAGGGCTCCTGGACTGTAAATCCCAAAGCAGTCCTCTCAGGGTTTCTGCATCACTCCCTGCCAACAAGATGGACATATTTGGCATCAGGAATTTAGTTCTAGAGCACTTTTAACATACAGTTTGCCCTGGGAAATGCATTGCTGGACTCTGACTTCTTAGGCAATAGCAACCTATCAGTCTATTTTACCAGTGCCTGTACCTCAGCCCCTTTGTGAATTTAAGCCTTACTCTTTAAGGATCAGAGTATGCAATGTGGTGAGTAAATACAGAAATGGTGCCCAGGAGGATGAGATAATAGTCAAATGTCAGATGTAAATTTACAAGCGTGAGTTGGTACATTGTTAATGAGTTGCTCTTAGTTTCAGTGACAATTTCCTTTGCAATTTCTGGTTTCTTATGTGACTCTGGCTTCTCATGTGACTCTGGCTTCTCATGCCCCAATCCCAGGCACCTGGATGTTTAGGAATACTGAAAAGAAGGAGATCTGCCCCTGAGAGTTGGTGTGGTCACCAAGGAAACAGCAAGTTTGAGGGTCCAGAGTGAATTCCAGTAAAGCAACAGGGATATTACTCATATCTCAGTATTTGTGTTATTACACTTGGGGGAAGAGGACTTTTAACCATTTTTCTCTAAATTTCTTCATTTGTCCCTCCTTTATAGGAGGGAGACAGAGTCTTTCCGGGTGCCATTTTCAGGCTGCCAGTTGATCAGTCGGTAATCCCTGCAGATTAATAAAACCTCTCTGTGCTTAGGTTAGCCCCAGCTAAAAACAATGACAGGGACACTGATAGGCTTAGCAGGGGCCTTTGAGAACTGTGGGTGAAGAGCACTATGTTTAACACTACCTTAATGAGACATGTGTCACCCCTTTAGCTTCACAAACCTCTGACTTTCTCTAGGTAGCAGTGACGGAAAAAATTAATATCCAATGTTAGGAAATAAAAGCTATTTTCAGCACCTTTTCAAAGAAGTAATTGCACAAATGTACCCCTAAAGTGAGAAGCCTGTAACTGTTCCTGCCCCCCCCCCACAACAGTCACCCAGCCCCACTGACCATTTCTGTACCGCAAAACCCTTTGGCAGCTAAGGCTGCTTTTACTTGACCCCAGGAGTCCTGTCTGAGACAAAACAGAAACCAAACTCATGGAAAAGAGTATCACCTGCATCCTCTTAGTCTTTCTAAGTAAGAAGGAAAGTGTCCTGAATAGAGGTCAGGAATATATCTGCCTCTGTGTTTTGTTCATTTGTGAAACAGGGGCTCCGAGGGGCACAGCAGGACAGCTATTCCTCCATCTGTTGTGCGGAGCTATTTTTTTTTATGCAAGGTATACAATAAATAACCAGCACTTCATTAGAAAAGCATAATTTGACCTTCACTTTAAAATATTCTTTAGTTTGCCTGAGAAGCTATAGCTTGATGTCCTCAGCCTCACCAGACAGTAGTATTGAGGAGACAAAATAGTCAAAGGAGAATCCAGAGCCTGACATCACATCTCTGCACCACCACAAACATCTTGAAGGATCACATGGAAGCCACAGGGTCTCCGTTTTATTCCCATCTCTTAAATAGTGCTTCCCTAAGCTACAAGAGTCCTGTGAGAACAAAGGTCACTGCAGTATTCTGTGCCTTGCAATGTGTGGAGGATAAGGATGAGGATGATTTATACGAAAAGTAGGATACAGAGGTAGATCATACACCAAGAAGTTCCCCTTTGAATATTGGTTTGAAAGTTTGGAAAGGTGGGGGCCAGGCTCCTTGCAGTGGTGCTCAGTGACAGGACAAGGGGCGATGGGCACAAACCAGAACACAGAAAGTTCCATCTAAAGATGGGGAAAAACTTCTTTATTTTGAGGGTGACAGAGCACTGGAACAGGCTGCCCAGAGAGGTTGTGGAGTCTCCTTCTCTGGAGATATTCAAAACCTGCCTGGATGCAGTCCTGTGCAACTTGCTGTAGATGTACCTGCATTGGCAGGTGAGGTGAACTAGCTGATCTCCAGAGGTCCCTTCCAACCCTACTACTCTGCGATTCTGTGAAAAGCAGATTCAGATGCTTTAAGTGGTACACAGATATTCAATGATTTTTACAAAAGCATCTAATCATTCCCTAGTCAAACTTAGGTGCCCTCACCTTACATGCTCCCTAGGCCTTATCAGCAAAAATCCTATAAGGATATGCAGAAGTTTGGGGTAAGCAGCTTCCTTCACAGGGAGATACCAGCTCTGCCACGGCTCCATCCTTGCGCTACCCCAATCTTCAGGACACTACTCAGCTCACCATCTGCCTGCCTCAAACCTTTGATGTAACATTCCCAACATAAAACAAAACTACTCAACCAGTTGGTCAAAACTCCCATGCTTATGGCAGTGGGGGAGAAAGATAAAGAGAGAGAGACGGAAGGAGCAGATAGGTATGGAGAAAAGGTACAGTGATTTTTGTTGATTATACCTGTTAGACTTTCTGAGGTACCTGGCTAGGATGGTTGTGCAATCCATGATTGTGTTAGACAAACAGAATCCATACGTTGAGATCTCGGTTTGTGAAAGGGCACAATCTGCCAGACATTCCCCATCACAATTAGTGAACATGTTTCTGACTAAAGTTTTCTTCATAAATACTTTCCTTCTCCAAAGGGCAGCATCTGGGCTTTAGAGTGCTATCATAAAGGCTTTATTTTGGGGTGCAAGATATGCAGCATAGGAGTAGTTTAGACAGTAAGCGTGGAAGGCTATTAGACCAGGAAAAATACCAAAGGAAGGAACGAGTGCAATTAATAAAACATAAAACATTTGCTCCATAAAAATCTAGAATACCATCATTACTACTTCAAATTAGTTGAAGAATAATTATCCCCAAGATATTCTGGCACCTTCTACATCTTGCTTGTAAAAGTTTGACAAAGCAGGAAAGACCTGGTAAAGATAAGGATATCAGAACTGTATTGGATTAATAAAGGGAAAATCATTAAAATAAGCTATTTGAAGTGAAATGACAATATAATCAAAATTGGACAGCACTAGTTACCTGTGCATGCATTGTGCACAGGTGATTATCTGAACTGCCGTGGAGGTGACCTTGCATAGTCTCATCTGATAGAAAAGCAGATTAAAACTTCAATCTATCTCAAATATTGTCATTACCTGTTTTTAATAAACAATACGAACCTAGTGTAAGAGTCCAGGTTTATGTAAGTGCTTGATTTGCTGAAATTGTGCTGCCTTTTGCACTGAGATGATTTAGACAGAGAAATTATTTACTTGTAGGGCATAGGAATTCTTTGTGAACAGGACGGAAAAAGTCCTTATGAAGTTTTGCTTTAAACATGGTCTTCTTACAAGATTTGTAACATGGGATTCAATATCATAAATATTTTCACCATTTATCTGTGATAAGGAAAGAAGAACACCTCCATATCCCAGTGGTGTAAAGACATCAGAAAAGTCAAGGTTAAGATAGCCTTTGAGGCAAGTCCCTCCTGGCTAGACTGGGTGAGACTTACTGGAGACTGCAAGTGTGTGCCCCCGGGAGGGGTCCAGAGCCCTTCAGTGTACTGAGCGAGTGTCAGGTTTAGCAGAGGAACAGATATCTCTTCCTTGCCCAAGAAGAAAAGGAGCAGGGGGGAAGGATGTGCTCAGAGCGTGTGGAGATAGCAAAAGGAAAGAAAGATGGGTTGCTGGATGCCCTTCCCTCCCACCAGAACCTGAGAAGAAGAATACTGTGCTCTATACTGTGCTAAAACATGACATTTAGACTTAAGCAGTTTAAACAGTCCCCTGAGCTATGTTGAGGGTGCAGAACAGCTGTATGTATAATTAAGCAAAGCTAATTACAATAAATTAAGTTAACTAGAAAATCAGTCAGAGTTTTTATTCCTAAAAGTTCTGTTGTTGTTGCCAGAGTTGAAACTGCTGCAGGGCAACATGCTGGGCCACTGCACATTGTCAGAGATCTAGTCACTTAGTTTTGTTTTTAAATCAAAATTGGTAATTGGAAAATGTTGGAGTAATGGGGAGGGTGCTGATGTGCCTCAATTTTAGCTCCAAATCTAGAAACTAGATGAGGAGGCTGATCTCTCTAGGGTAATTGTAGAGCTAAGGTGCATGCCTTCTCTTGACTACAGAAGACTTCTTCAGTGCTCAAGTTGGCACCAGAATACAGTGAGGACATTTCCTTTGCCCATCTACCCATCCATGACTGCAGAGCTCCACTCTAAAACTGTGACAGGTGCAAAAACCTTTTTGTTGTAGCTCAGCTTTTTAAACATGACACACAGTCCAGTTAAAATGTAGTCCAGCTTCATGAAAGTCAGCAAAGTTATACAAATATGCTGTTAGTGAGTCCTGTCAGAGAGTGGGGTTTACCTACTCATTTATTGAGATTCCTGTTTCAAGCTGTGCCAGTGAAAAAGAGGCAATCTGCCAGAAGCAAACCTGATTCTATTGTAACTGATGGAGAATGATGATGAGCAGTAGATACTTTGGACTTACGGTGGCATTGCTGCCTTGAGGATCAGCTCCAGGGAGAACAGTGTACAGTATTGGTTGCAAATGTTTCATGAAGAAAAGTGTTGAGCAGCTTTTGGCTCTAGCTGACAAAATGTGTGAGGCACAAATCTCTAGAGTCAGGTCAAGCACACTGGGAAAGTGCCATTGTAGTTCACCCTTCTCTTACACTCTTCCCAGAACATCTGCTGCTGTCCACTCTGAGAAACCAGATACTGGGCTGGAAGGATCTTTGATCTCACCTTATACAAGTACGATGACAGCATAGTCTGCTCCTTCAGTTGCAGGATGTATTCAGCAAGGAACAAATTGTGGTTCAGCTGGCACACAGCAAAGAGATGCCAAAGGCAGTGAGAATTCCTCCTGTTTCTCAGTGCTGGAGTTAAAGACCAGATTGTGAGAGGGAGAGCAATCTTTCTTTGCAGAGTAATGACTTTGTGCAAGGAGAAAGGAATTAGACTGGCAGGAGCTTTGATTTTGCCTTCTCCCCACAACAAGGCAGTTCCCTGTGCTGAAGAATATAGACTGCTCTATGCATCACTGCCTCAAAGCACTTGCTTTTCTCCAAAACTTTCCTGGAACAGTGCATAAAGGTGCCACTCCAACACCCGAAACTGGTGCAAAACCTGGAGTGAGCCTCCTAGCAGCAAAAATACTGTTGAAAACTACATTTAATTCATCTGCATTTGCCTTATTCAATAAGAAGGGATGTCACCACAGTAAAGATTTTTTAGAATAAAAATGAGTCAGTAACTATCTTTAAAGGACTCGGTTTAAGGGTAGGCATAATGCAATAGACAGAGGCTGTGAAATTATTCTCATCAGGAGGCGTTAAAGAATGTTTCTGGGAACCAAGGTGAATTAAAGTTTGACCTTCTTTTTAATATTTTCTTTCTTGACACTTTCTCTTATATATACACTTGTTTTCGGGTTTCAGGAATGAGCTGCATTGATCCTGTTTTTGGAGATCAGTCATAGTGGTAAACAGCAAGTCTCTGTGATTTATGGCTGGGCTTGCTGATAGTACCTTAGAGATGTCTGAGCACCTGCAGCTGGAGATGCAGCTTTAGGAACCAGGAATTTAAGCCTTTCAGGTATAGCTTTCTCAGCCACGCTCATTTGTGAGATGAAAACAAATGAGATGAGACAGTGATTATTACCAGTGATACTGATACCTGTTCAGCCCATGAGAAACAGATTTTTGTGGTTTTATAATATTCTTCAATGCCCCTTCCCCCATGCCATCCTTGATCAACCCTTTAATAAAAGCTAAACAAGTACAATTTCTAATAAGACCAATAATAATGAAGGGAGAGTGTCAGGAAGTACTATACGTGTCATAGATTTGACAAAATAAGTAAAAAAAAATTTAGTTAGGGAAATATTCAGATTAGTCAAAAGTAGTTTTGTTGTCGTGGTTGTATTGACTCACAATGTGATTTCATACCAGCTACCCCAAGAACATAGTTGTGGTTAGTCATTCTAAATGGCAGCAATACAAAGTAAAAGTGTATTTGTGAACACTTAAGTTTAATTAATGTGGTTGCTTGCCATTATTCTTAGTGAAAACAAGGGTAGCATACAACACACTCACGACATAGCCATGCACACACCATTATCTTTTCTTTAGGTATGAAAATTATGGATATAAAGGCATCTTATACTACAGATAAACCTGTCAGTGACAGGGAAGACTGAGTCAGGAAAGACTCTCCTTAAACTCCGAGCTTTAAATTCAGCCATTTTCACCACAAAGTAAGTGATGTGAGGATAAATTTGGATACACAGTGCTGGATGCTGCCATGATATTGATAGAAAGGGCTGTGCTACACTGCAGCTCCACTTCTGTCTGCACAGCATGCAGCAGAGTGCTACAGGGGAAGTCTACCACCTTCTGAGCCACAGCTAAATCTGCCCTTTGGTACTGATGGAAAACTTCAGCATGTCTGAGATTCATAAGTTGATTTTAATATTCCATCCTTTGAAACAAACACAGCAGCAGCAGCTAACAACTGTGGGAAAAACCCTGCAGGTAAATGGCACATCTGTATTGATCAGAATCCACTTGATAAAGCATTGAAAACTTGCCACTATTCATTAACAGTGATTGGAGACACCGATTTTTAAGGCTAGAAGGAATCATTATGATTTGCTAGTCTGACCTCCTGTGCAACATGGGCCAGAATCATCTGGCAGAAGGCCAACAGCCATGTTTCAACTATGTTTTCTAGGAAACATAGTGCAACCTTTATTTTTAAAAAGCCTTTGAAAGAAGAGCCATCTCGGTTCAACATAATGTGTTCCAATTGCTAATCACATTGAGCAGTAATCTGTACTCTACTACTTTTACTAATCTCTATTAATCAGTTCATAGACATCCGGAGTGAGATTCAACCAACTTTGGGCACCTTCAGTAGAGGTCTGCAGCTGTGCTAGTCACACTAGGTGCCTTTCACAGACAGTGGAGCAAATAGAAACTTTAAGGGAGTGATTCATCTAACCCATTTTAGACATCTACTTTAGATTGAGATGAATTGTGCTTTACAATCCACTGAGAGGATTGCTTATTGACACACAGAACTTCTAGACGGACCAGCTCTGATGTAGACAGATATATTTAGCCAGATGAAGCCTACTATCATGCATGCCTTTTTTCTGCTTAAGAGTTTGGCCTTTCCCAGTTAGATACTTTTGGACTATGAGCAAACTATCCCTTGGCTCTTCCCTTGTTAAGGAAAAACAGAATATCTTAGTACTGGACTTGACTAATACTTTAAAGCATTCTTCAGTCTTCAGATTCTCTGTTTCCTTCTTGGACTGTGAACATCAGAACTGGACACAGTATTAGAGAGCTGATCATATATCAGAATGGTAAATATAGCAGTAGTAGGAACAACATATGACTAGCTGTACTAGGTCAGCCCCAAGGTCTATCAAGATAAATGGCTTGTCTTTAACAGTGATGTGTAGTGGATGATTTGGGGAAAGTTTAGAAAAGGAAGGGAGTGATATTTTCTGGACTCTTCTACCAGCCTCCAGCTTTACGACAAATGCAGACACCTCTGTGCTCAAGAGTGCTCCATGGAAGATACTTAGAAGAACTTGTCTCATTAATGTAAGATTTTGGTATCCATAATATTGTATGCTATTCAGTTTAGCAGTTTAAATATGTAACAATTAAAAAAAAATCCCTTTTGTTTGTTTTGAATCTGCCACACTGTTTTCCTAGCCTGTCTTTTAGATTTCATAACTCAAGAGACTGAAAAAATATTCCCAAGTATAACCTACTTACTTGAGATCATCCTGTTTATCAACATCAGCTCTTCTTGCCACAACATTGAGCAGCAGATCATCTGCTCCAAACCCCAGGATGTTTTTCAGAATTTCTGTTTCTAGAGGTGTGTTTTTTAATGTGGTGTGTTTTTTAGAGGTGTGTCTCTTTGTCCCTGACATTTGGACCTGAGTTGAACATACCTGTTTGAATGCCAGCAAATTTGTTTTTTGTTTTCTCTCATGATTTTGGGGATATTTACAAATTTGACTAGGATTTTTTCTCCCAGATAATTGTGAATGATGAAAGTGTTAGACAGCACAGGGTCAAGAACCATATTTTGTAGAACCACTACTAGAACTAGAATAGTTTTACCACTATTTTCTATTTATAATTACAATTCATGACACATTTAAGTGACCCTAAAGGCATTTCATGTGGGCTGCATTCATATATATATACCAGTGTATGTATTGCACTGGTATATTTTACTGATCAAAACCTTGTGCTGTATCAAATTAGACAGTTAAATTGTTTAGTATTATCTACAAAACCCACAGTCACCAAGAGATAAGATCTGTTGTCTTTGCGTCCCCCTTGGTGGAGGAGGAAAATCCCTTAGTGCTGTTTACTGTTTCGTAAACAGAAGTATAGAGAAGTGCTCTCTTAAAAATGCTTATGAACAAGTAAAAGCTTTCTAAGATTTTCTTGTCCTTTGTTGTCTGCCATATTCTTCCTTCTCAAGTAAGACCCTGGGACCACAAGGAGTAAATCAGAGGCTATATTTAGGCTACAAATAAAGCACAGCCTGCAGTTTAGATCAGGCTCAAACAAATCTGTTCCTTACTGATTTGTGTGCCTAGGTTTTTTTCCAGGGATGGAGGAGGCAGAATAGTGCAAGCCCAGACATCACTGCAGCATCGCTACCTGTCAGGCTAGATGTAACTGGGAAGAACATATAGGAGCAATTGGAGCCTGTGAGTGGGGAGATTGCCAGCAGAAGTGCATTTATATTAAAAAGCAAACAATTAAGTATCCAGATTTAGGAGCATGCAAAGATAAAAACTATGAACAGCCATGGCCCAAAATGCCTTGGCTGAGAACTTGGGACCAGCAGCAGAGCCTGTCCACAAACCACCAGTGTCTCTGCAGAGAGACACCGGGTTGTAGGAGACGATGTAATCATAGCTGTCTTTCCTCAGCACGTTTGTCCACAAAGTAGAACAAAAATATTTCTTCTTTCAGGTCAGGGTAGAAACGGTGCTGTCTTGCTTGGAGGATGTTGTCACAGCTCGGTTTGGCGTGGTGCTGGCCCAGCGGAGGGGCAGTGTTCATGCTGTGGGACACATCCGAATTGCAGCACAGGTTTGCTCGGTGTTACAGAAGCTGCAGCACCCTCAGGCTTCCTGCCACCAAGGCTGTGGCAGTAAATCTGCCCTTTGTGATTTCCCATTTTTCATTACATTTGAATCTCACTTGTACTGCTGATCTCTGGTCTGTGGCACTTGTAATTGTAGAAAAGTCTTCTGTGTTCTCTCCCTGAATTGTCTCAGTCAGATCACACAAATTTCTGAAGGGGAAAATAGGACTTTTGGCCTATGCAACATAGCCAAAAATAGTTAACTCTTAAATGTTATTTACAATTTTATCTCCTTCCTCCTGGAGGCAGAAATGCTTCTGGCATCCTCTGTGAGGAAGATGCTTGCCAGAGGGTGGAATGCATGAAGGAGGATAATTTCCTGAATCATCCTACAAAGGCAGCCACACTATGGTGGAGAAATGGAGTGACCTCTCTGCTTCTTCTCCATTTCACTCCATCTGGAGATGGATGTTGAACACAGGGAGCAGGAGGCAGAGGGGAGGCACGTGGGGAGCTTTCTGCCTCCCACTTGCCACATTTGAAGACACCAGTCCACTTGCGCAGGCTTGCGCTCTCTGCTTAGTCTGTTCTTTCATATATTAAGGAGGACCAGGGAGCTATACCAAAGCAGGCCTTCTCTATTCAAGTTAAAACAGTTATTTTGTAGTTTTATAATTTCAAACATACTGTGGCTTGTTCTGTGTGCAAAACATAAACACAAACCCTAGATTCTGCTCAAGATCTCAGAAGTGAGGGGTCGATTTTTATACAGATCCCCTATAAAAGGTGATTTTCATTGCCTATAGACATGAAGAAAAGGGAAAGATTTCAGAATATTTGAGGTAGAAAGGAGACATGCCTGGCTCTGTGGAAGCAGTACCAGTGAGACAGAAAGACATGTAAGTCTTGCTACATCCAGCTATTCCATTAAAAAAACTAGCTTACTCACATTCAAGCACCAACCAGTATCTCTTATACTACCAGAGATAAGAAGGGCTTGTAGTGGTGGAGAAGTCATCACACATTTAAAGAACAGAACCTGTTACCACCTGGTTTTCATTTTTGTACTATGAATAAAGGACTTTCTCAGGGTAACCAGACAACCATAAATCCTTATTCTAATATGACCTTTCATGCACTAAAAGACCACATTAAAGTGCCCTCTGATTATACAATCTTAATATTTCAATTGAATAAAGAGTGTCTGTACTTGTATATATGTATATGAATAAAAAGAAGAAGAAAATGATGGAATAAAAAAGGTTTGTCATTAAAAATTATTTAGGCAGTTATCAGAACAGCTAAATAAAATTACATGAGCTATGCCATTTAAGGCTTAGTAGGATTTTGCAATCTAATTGTGTCAGTGATCTGAGAGATCAGTTTCTACTGACATCGCTGTCCCCTGAAGATGCTTTGCATAGTGGTCCAGGGTGACATTTTCCCCCTGGCTTTAGCTGTTCTCCAACACAAGTGCAACTTAATCCACTGCCTTTGAATTGTCACAGATAGGTATGGAGGGATTTATACTTTTCTTAAATTTAGCAGCTTTATGTCTGAGGAAAATTTGGTATTGGAACTCCTGTATTGAAAACCAAGAAAAAAACTCTGTGGATCTGTAGGTCCATGGTGTAAATACTGCCCTCAAATCAGAAGGTTATAGAGCAGCACGGAGTGAAATGCTTCATGACAAAGAGCACCTGAGCTGACTAAAAACTCGACATCCAGTTTGCTCAGTCTTTGAATCATCGCTGAGAAAGGACAAAGCTTCGTGTCTGCCTATGCAGGGTGAATATAAATTATGATAGTATTTACTATCAGTATGGTAGCACTATATACACACCTCAAGATAAAGCTGAATAGATCTGCATCTCTACAGAATATGAGGTTATACAGATGGCTGACACAACTGCTTCTGCAGAATTTGCAATAGTACAAATATGAAAACTGACTTTGAATCAAAATTATCTTATTAAATAAGCATTCGTGTCAATAGCATGGACAACACATTGTTTATTTTATCAGACATATCCACTTACTCCACTAGTTCAACAAAGCATTGTATATCGATTTGACAAAGATACTGTCAAATCACGTTGAGTGACTGCTGGTAGTACCAATACAGACCTTAATTTATATTCTGGAACTGTGCCCACTCTGCCATCTTGGATCTTCCTACAAAATCTTATAAGATGCACGAAAAAAATCTATTCCGCATTTTTCAGATTTATGACTCTCAAATGAAAGAAGGAACAGAAATAATCTTTCCATTTGTCAGCCTGTCATCTACATGGAACAGACACAGCTGCTGCTGCTGCAAGAAAATTCTATTACTGGTGCAAAATGGACATTTTCTTCACAAATATTTTTGTCATTAATTTAGCATAAAAATCTATGAAATTTTAGGGCAGTAGAATACTCATTTCATCTTATGAACCAAAAGACAAATCATAATTCACTTCAGGTTTTGACTTTGTTATTTTGTGCAGCTGAAAAGCTAGCAAATTCTGTGTAATGCTCAGAGGTGTATGTGCCTGCTTTTGAGAAAGGTAATATGCAAACCTGGTCCTTCACTTCAGTCTTCCACTAAGAAGATAATGATGGGAGTCCCTACAAGGTCCCTTGAAAGTATCGGGGAATGAAGGCCACCCACTCCAGCAACTTTGCTAGTTTATCTCCTCAGGCAGTTACAGCTGAGCACTGTCTCCAGACTAGAGATAACAAAGAATGAGTTAATTTTATTTTTTTTTTACAGAAGAACGTGTTGCTTAGGAAATACATGCAACTGTGAAATTTCATCAGTAAGCATTAGTCTGATGGTAATATGAAAAATTGTCTAAAATATAAAATAAGGAACAAAATTTAAATAAGAATAAAATTAATACAAATTAAAAACCTCAGAGAAAAAGGGTAAAAGTTGTCACCTGACCCAAGCACTTCCACAGGAGACAGATGGGAACTCAAGAATGCAACTTGACTGGGAATGTGCAAGGTACAAAGAGTGCTTTGCTATGTGCTTCCCTTTCAGCCATTCACTCCCTGTGAGGAAGCAGCCATCTCATCCTTATACAGGAGGTCATCCTGAACCCCATTTGACAAAGGACTTGACCATTGCTCCCTGCTTTGATCTAGTGTAGACAGACCCTACCCTAGTTTCTCTTGTTCTCCTAACTGCCCTGAAACCATTTCTCTACCCCTTCGTGTCCCATCTGTAACCCAAAGGCTCCTGATAAAGCGGGTTCACTGGCACATTGCAGAGGGATGCCTTGCTGTCTACCATCTTTCTGCCTTCTCTCTCTCTTCTTCTTCTCCACAGGACCCCATGGGCTAATTGGAGAGGGTGGAGAATTGGAAACTACTAAATTCCAGTTGGAAAGAGAATCAAAGTGCAGAATATAACTAAGCTGAGAAATCAAGCCGTTTCCTATCCTAGAAGTCTTCAAGAACAAATACATGACATAAATGCCAAGCATTTGGACTCATTTGTCAATGCAGGCGCAGCATCATATGAGGGAAGGATAGAAATTACAAAACCAGCTATATACCTGTGAGTCTGATCTGTCCGTGGGCACTACTTTAGTGAGAATTTCAAATGAAAAAAAAAAATCAGATTTAACTATAAATGGGTAGTGGGTTAAAATGCAAAGCGAGATTATTGAACTAGACTAACCACGTATTTTGAGAAGATAACTGTTTCTTATGTAGAAGTGTAGAAGAACTAGACTCTCTGGATTTCAGTAAGGAATTAGCATGATGCTACCTAAATAATATTTCTGTGTAGTATAAAACAAAGCTCTGAAAGCCAAGCTCAGGAAAACAAAGTTTCTATTTTACAGTTACTTCTGTGTTTCAAAATCAGAGATCCTACAGAGCAAACAGATTCCAGCATGGAAAATTTATGTTTGAAAAGTTGTGTACTTCATACAATCATTTGCAAGAAAGAAATACTTAAGACTGCTAAGACACTATAGAACTCTGCTGTGTTCAGAATTTAGAGATGTTCTGCAACTCATGTATTTAATGATGTATTATAGACTGGATGGACAATACACCTTTCTTACAAACAGAATATATCTAAGTATATCTTAGATTTGTTAGGATACAAGGAAGAAAAAAAAAGGAAGAAACAGAACCTGTACTCTTTTACTCCTGCCATGATGACATGAGTAAATCTCTAATTTTCTGAGAAAAGTTATTTTAAAGTTTTGAGAATAGAGCACTAGATAATTCACCATTTTTTTTCTGAGACTATTATGTTTATCCTTCGGTTTTAGTGGAGTTGGCATGCTCATAAATTCCACCTTCCTCTGGCTGTTATTTCTGTCTGGTAAATTATTTTTTTATTCACAAGGCAATAAAAGGTCATTGGAAAGAGGAATATAATATTCACTCTCATAAAATAAAGTTAAAGAGTATTTAGCATTTATATCTTTCCAGGGCGGTAAACAAAATATGGTTTATTTGACTCAATGAAGACCTATGATACTGAAAGAGATAAATCTAATGACTTGTTTTAACAGAGTAAGATAAATCTTTCAAGACAAATCTTCAATAATGCCATGTTGTTCCTGTGGAAGTCCACTACACAATTATACACAGGTGCCCATAGAAAGAGCAGCACTCTGGCTCTCACCTGACAGAATTATTTATAAGATGCACAAGTAGATTTCTTAACCACTTCTGGAAGTACAGCACACTTCTAAGTTGCTAGTCTATTAAATTATAAAAGCTAAACACTGCTTAATAAAGTTTAGTCCTAAATTTGATAATAAAATTGCAGGAATAACAGAGATTTTCCATTTTTCATCAAGCTTTATTTTGACTGAGGGCTGTTTCCTGGGGTGTATTTTTGAAAACGAAAGCAAATTAATTCCTTTTGAAAGGAAAATTTAATCCTGCTTAGTAGGAAAATTAAATTCTGCTTGGGTTACTTGGTTTAAAAAAAAATATAGGAGCTAGCCAACTAAATGTACTTAAGTGTATACTACAGCCAGAATAAGCCAGCATTTTTTAGAACAAAATTGTATGTAAGGACACAGTGAAAGAATGGATAATAAAGTATGCTTTGCATTTTGCAACTACAATATTAACTTTAATTTTCTTTTTTCTGTGATTTCTTCATATTCACATTCTTTTAATGCAGCCTGGAAGCACGGGAATTCTGACACAGAATCATACTGGCCCCAAATAGTTCCTTAGCAAGGAGGAGAATTTTATAGTCACAGACCAGATTTTTCCTGGTTGAACTCATGTATTAATTGTGATCTCTTATGTGCACATCTAACATAAACAAACAAACAAACAAGTTATTCCATCAATGGGGTGTTGCAGGTTTTCTCCTAAATGTGGACACAGTTTCAGAGTTGAGAAAGTAGAGTGAAATTAAGCATCCTTCTATCTGCTTTTTCCCATGTTAGCTCTGATCAGTCTCAGCCTTTTCAGTCCATGCTTTTTGCAAAACTCAGTTCACTTCATTAATCTACATTTTGCACAAGTAACAGCAGTGGAAGCACTCATTTCTCAAGACCCCACCATGGGTCCCACCATGGAAAGGAACTATTGCAAGGAAAGTCCTTCTCAGTGGCAACAGCATGGGACAGCCTAAGGCCACTCATTCAGTTGGGAGGAGGGAGGAGTGGGTGGGGTGCGTGTATGTATGTTATTTGCCCAGTGCACAGGAGTTGTGCAGCCACTCAGCATGTTCCACTAAGGCAGAATTTTCACAGAAAATGCTGTTGGTGTCCTAGAAAAATTGTCTTGCAAAGTTAAGAATTAGTTGTTGTTTGAGTAGCTTAGCTCAGAATAACTGACCCATGTTGGCACATGGTAGACCTTTAAATTTCAAGCTCTTACTGAGGGATTACAGTGAAAAAACAGAAGTAGCTTTTTTAATTTTGGGCAACAATTTGCTTATTCCTATTACTGTTCTCAGAAGTAATTGAAATATTTTTATTGAAAAGAATGGGAAGATTGAAGGAAAGTAAATAGATATAAATGGGAGAGAGAGAGGGAAGGAAGGAAGGAAGGAA
>NW_010333345.1:0-1647 GCF_000700745.2 Antrostomus carolinensis | reverse complement strand
ACCTCTGGAGATCATCTAGACCAACCCCCCTACCAAAGCAGGGTCCGAGCAGGCTGTACAGGATCATGTCCAGGTGGATTTTGAGTATCTCCAGAGGAGACTTCACAACCCCTCTGGGCAGCCTCTTCCAGAGCTCTGGCACCCTCCAAGTAAAGAAGTTTTTCCTCATCTTCAGCTGGAACTTCCCATGTCCCAGTTTGTGCCCACTGCCCCTTGTCCTGTCACTGGGCACCACTGAAAAGTGTTTAGCCCCATCCTCTCCACACCCACCCTTTAGATATTGATAAGCATTGATAAGATCCCCTCTCAGTCTTCTCCAGGCTTAATCACCTTGACAGGATTACCCTCAAATGGCAAAGAAAGGCATAATTGTTTCATTTTGATTAGCAACTAATGCACTGGAGCTTTGGAATCTGCCACCTTTCAATCACCACAGCCCTTGCACAAGGCCCTTCATTTCAGCCTCATGACTACATGACTGTTGTGACCCACAAAGACCAACACACAAGAGGTCAAGATGCCCTCCACACTGTCTGGGAGGTCACAGTCCACTTTACTAGCACTGTGATGCACCCCTGGCTCACCACGTAGTTAGAATAATAACAGCACCTGTTTATATAATTGCAAAGTGCTTTTCTGAGTCATAGGGACATCACCACCAAGGTCCAGGTCTAGTCAGAGTCCTGAGGGGAGGAGGGCTGGCTGACATTTTCAGCTGAAAATATTTCCCCCCCACCTCCAGCCACCAAGAAAAAAAAAAAAAAAGTTTCAGGCTGAAAGTTGCCCAAACTTTAAATAAGAAGCAATAAAAACAACATAACATCCAAAAGCCAAGTTTTTAGCCAGAAACATTCAGTTTGAGCATTTCTGGCTTTCAAGCAGCTATTTAGGAATCAAATTAACTGGACGTATTCAGAGCTACAAGTGAAGTGAGAAGTCAAATTCCTTCCATGCAGTCAAATGTTGTGAGCTTGTGAAAATCTGGCATGTGACCTTTCTGAATATCAACACAGCTAATAATCAGCATGACTAATAGCCAACATTCTTGCTAACCCGATTTATTGCATGAGTGACATGAACTACTCTTTTCTTGATGAGTAATAACCAGCTACAAGCAAAAGGGGAAGATACAATTCAAAATAATTCAGGACATGACTTTGGGCAGGGACCGTAGGTCCCTCTGAACACAGAAGGGCACTAGCTCAGTGAGGACATATAGAAACAGAAATTATAAAGAACCACATTTGGGTGCTCCACTTGCTCTTCATGAGCATCCAAATCAACATTAATAAAAAGAGCTCACACATTCGTGGAAAAAACCCAATTCCTAAACATTGTCCAGTTCTAATTTGTGTCCAGAGGTTTCGAAAATTTCCAGCATTCTTCACTCTCCAAGTTTCATGTAAAAAAAACATATTTGAATCACCTAGTTTTCCAAGAGTGACTAGTGATTCCTTAAGAATCCAACTCAGAAATCATAAAGAGGACAAAATTTTGGAAGCAAAGTACTCTGTTTTCTTGCATAGCTCTTTCAGAAATGTGAACACTGAGCTTAAAAATCCTCATCTTCTGTAGAAGCTATTTGATTAAATATTCTACCACTTGCAGATAAAATAACAGCTATTTCATAGAATCCCAGACTGGTTT
>NW_010333344.1:0-5922 GCF_000700745.2 Antrostomus carolinensis | reverse complement strand
CTGTCCCCCTGTGCCGCTGGTGGGGAGGAGGCAGAAATAGGGAGAGAAGTTAAGCCGGGGAAGAAGGGAGGGGTGGGGGGAGGTGTTTTAAGATTTGGTTTTATTTCTCATTATCCTTTTGTCTGATTGATAATAAATTAAATTTGGGGTTTTTTTCCCCAAGTCGAATCTGTTTTGCCCGTGCCAGTAATTGGCGAGTGACCTCTCTCTGTCCTTATCTTGACCCATGAACCTTTCATTATATTTTTCTCCCCCTGCCCATTTGAGGAGGGGGAATGATAGAGTGGGCTTTGGTGGGCATCTGGCATCCAGCCAGGGTCAACCCACCACAAATATAGATTTGGCTTGTGTTCTTTTATTGTATATCTCTGTGTCTGCCCCTGTTATTCTGATCTCAGTTTTAAATTAAAGCTTGAATCTGATTGGAAAACCTTTTCACTGGAGTTCATCAGTGTATGCTATTTCAGCAGTTTACTTCTTGGTTTATAGTAGAATGTATTCTGTCAGTGGGAGTACCATGAGCTATGTAATTAAGGAATAGCATGGAGGTGAATGACCTAGATATTTCATACTATTCAGCAGGGAATAAGCTTAAATATTTTCCATGTTTTAGTGTATTACCAAACAGAGAAAATAAGGTTGTATAAGAAACTTTCATCTAAATCAGGCAATGGATATGTATCAATATTTGCTGGAATTAGATGTAATGGTTTACACTGAGCATAGTACAATAACAATATATAGTTTAAAAAATGTCTGTCTTTACAATGGATATTTTGTTTTACTACACTGTATGTCTGTCTTCTGAGCACATCAGGGACTGGTGGCCTGGAAATAGTAAAGGCAGATTGTAAGAAAGTGCCTGCACCTGAGAATACAATTGTCTTGTTTAATAAGAGCAATAATAAAGTAGATCATAAAGTCATCTTAAAGCTAGAATGAAAAAAAATGAAGCTAAATTATAAAGTAAGTCTTATAATGGATTTAGATAAGTCTGGTGGCACAAGATTTATGTGACTTAATAAATGGGATTTAAAAAAAATAAAAAGAATCACAATTTGATTTCCTGCTCCCCCTGCCCTGGGATTTCCTGCGGTATGTTTCAAATCCTGTTTTCAAGTGGAAGGAGGGGCAGTGATTTGTGCTAAAGAACGTTTTGCTTGCTTTTTTTTTGCTTTTTTTTTTTTTTTTCCTTACCCCACAATAAAGAACTGTTAAACTTCAGTGGAAAGCCATCTACCTCTAGGCTAACTTAGCTTTTAGCAATAACTTTGTAATTGACGAAGTTTATCAGTTGTGCATGTTTACAATGTTTTCAGTGCATGTGTTAAGAAAACCTGATGCATTTTATTTGCATGAAGACTTCAAGATTAGTGAGTGTAATCCTGTAATTCACCTGAACAGGCTGTATGCAAGTGAATCAGATCTAGAATGGTGGACAAATAAATGTATTTCAGTGGGCCAGATCTCCTTATGGGAAAGTGAGCGCTCTCTCTAGACTATAAAAGGGGGATTACCTTCCTAAACTAGGTGTATGATAAACTTAATAATGAAAAAGGTGCCAGGTTTTTTTTAAAGGAGTTGCTTTCCTTCATGTCTGTGGGGTTTTTTGTTTGTTTGTTTGTTTTTTCTTCTTCCCAGAAGACTCATGCAGCATAGGGACTGAATGCAAAGTTCCTGTGGTTCTGGTCTCAGATGTGACTTAGAGAAAACAGGAAAGTAGCTTGAGGAATTCACATGGCAACCTGAGGAGGGCCTTTTTTTCTAATAAAAGGGTGCATAGATCAGTATTTATCAATTTTGTGAGATCCTGCTTCAACAACTTGGATGGCTTTTTGTTGAGGTGTTGTCTAATTATATGACTGAACTTATATGGATTCTGCAGATGCTCTCCTCCTTGTTAGTTTTTGCCTTTACAGGAAGTAAAGAGCAGAGCTGCTGTTGTCATTTACTAACTGTGACACTTTGAAAACAATTCTTGTCACTATTTCCTTAAGCAATTTGATACTTACTTTGTTAAAATGTGTATGTTTTAAAATCAAATGTTCTCCTGGCTGCATCAGAGGTGCAGAGGTGCACCTTGGTGTGCTTTGGAAACAGAAGGGAAAATAAAAATCAATACATGTCTTGTACAACACTGATAAACTCTGAGGACACAAAGCAAGGTAGTTATGAGCTGTGGGGGATAATTTGAACAAGTATATTTTTCTCTTCAAATTTCTTTAATATTAGATAAGTCAATTCTCTTTGAATGGTTCATGCCGTTTGGGTTGTCATGGGGGTTTTATTGTTGACAGATTCACCAATACGTATTTTCCTCTGTGATCTCCAAATTCTACATAGAGAACTTAAAATCACTCTCCATTTTGCTGTATTTGACACAACTATTGACTGTCCAAACACTTTGTGCTTTTAGAAAGCTAGGCTTTATTTGAGCATCTGGACCATCCAATTTCCTACAACCTGAGATTACTTTCTACCTTGTTGGTTGACATAGGTAAGCTTTTAAGGCTACATAGCATGGGTCTGGTAGAGATAAGCAGTTAGGTATTTTATAATTTACTTAAAACGTACAGTGGCGTGGTGAGACTCTAGGGGGAAAACAAATGTTTGTGTCTAAGTACAACAGAAGGATGAAAGTGCAGTTGTACGAGTGCTGAAGTCAGCCTAAATGATGTTATGATCTGGTCCTCCTACTTGTGTGTTTCCCTTTCCTCTCCCCTTCCAGTTTTATGGCTGTGTGTACTGCTCCTTGAAGGATGGTTAGCAGGTTCATTACGTGTTTATGTATAAACAATTTTAGAATCTCTGCTGAATGAGTTAAGTTGATCTTGAAGCTAAATATTTAATGCAGTTGCTTACAGCTGTGTGAATATTTTACTGGATATTCTGAAATACTCTGAATACTGAAACTAGCCAAAGCTTCCCACAGCATTTTTGAAATGTCCTTTATTTTTCCTGGTTCTGATCAATTGAGAAGAACAAACCTTTAACCTCAGGGCTGATTTGGCAAAATTCCCTTTGACTTCAGTGCAGCAGAGTTCTTATCCGTCCTATGAGCATTTGATTTTCTAGGCTTTGATTTTTAAAATTTTTATTCCTAAACTTTTTTTCTGAATATTGGAGTTATTTGAATGGATCTTTTAAGGGGCTGTGCTTGATTTCAATCTTTGACGTCAGTGGAGATTTTGCTTCCCAAAGACTGTATATAGGATGTACCTAACAGGAAAGGAGAAAATAAGTTTAATCTATTTGAGGTTTAGTTTGTTGGTGTTATTAGCCATCAATCTTAATAATAGCTCCAATTTTTGCACAAATTTAATAATATAAATACTTTCAGCCTCTTGGAAGAGTTGCAAAACCAATTATAGAAATGTCAGAATTTCCATAGGAAGGTAACCTTCCTCTCAGCAGTAGCAGGGGAACAAAACAAACTGATAGTGATTAAAGTGTCAGGATATAATTGCATTTTCTTCCAAATAAACCATGAAATCCCAATAAATAATTAAAACAAGCCATGTTCCTCAGGATGCAACAGTTCAATAGCTGTGATTAAAAAGTGCTAGGAGCCATTATTAGATTTTTTTTAAACTAAGTTTTTTCTTATTGTCAGATATTATTACCTTGCTGTTCTTTGGGGTATATTTTCTTTTCCCCGGGTTTACTAGGAAAGAATAACTTGTGGCACAGACTAATGAGATATATGCTCCACGATGATTTCACAAATGACCTTTGAATGATCTCGATTCTAGAAACATGTGAATCTAGACTTATGAATGATAATTAAATTTTTCAAAGAAATGTCCCAAGAGCCATAATATGTCTACCTAAAGCTTTGACATATATATTAGAGAGTCTTTCTCCATTTTTCTTCATATTGTCACTGGCTAATTGCTTAATGTTTGGCAGCTTAATAAGACATTCCATTTTAATAAACAACATAAAACCCAGGAGGACATAGGGAGCATACTATAGCCAGGAGAGTGGACTGTGTCCAACTCATTGATGATGTTGAAGTGCGAACTGGATGAAAGGTATTTTGACTTCCAGAATCTGGGGCTTTTTTGTGGGACTGGCAGGTTGTGCTGTTCTTAAACCTCCAGCTCTCTTTATCAGACAAAATAAACAATGTATCTCAGTGTTGTTCTTAATTTTCAGAATAGGAGCACAGCTTTTAAAAAATGTGATAATATTTTTTCCTAAATCTTTGTTCACTATGATTGAAACTTTCTTTACTTTGAGATAGCATTTCTTTTTTTTTTTTTTTTTTTTTTTTTTCCCCCTGATCTTGACTGGTTGCACAGTCTTCTCTCTAAATCACAGAAACAGTTAATAAGATACTTCCCCCTTCCCCTAAATTGACGTTTAACCTTGAATCTTAAAACTTCATTTTACCTCATTAAATCTCTTCAGCTGTTTAAGTCTCCTGAGCAGGCACAAATTAAATGAAAAGTGAGTAAAATGTTCTATAAAACAAATGGTTAGCAAGAAGTTGTCATTGGTTGGTCTCTATCAAATCTGTTTTTTTTACTACTGTGTATGTTTTGGTAAGTGAGTAGGGGCTGCTTTTTAAATCTGGTTGTCAGAAACTTACATTAGAAGGTCTAAATCATTGAAAAGCAACATCAAAATAGATGTTAGACTGTATAGTACTGCCTAGTCTTTGACATCTCTGGACATTTGAAGGAATGGAGTTTTAGACACCTGTAGAATTTAAGATACAATTTGAGAAATGTAGGCACCTTTGCAATTGGGCAGCGGTTGAGGAAGACTGCTCAGGATCACAGTTTTGGATATAAACCACTTAATTCAACTAATTCTCTAAGTACTCCATTGAAACAAAAGATATTCTCACTACAAGAGAATAATTTGCAGGTCCATAGCATGCATTAGAGTTAGAATGAAGGTAAGTGTTCCCAATGCATTTTAAGACTAGGTCAAGTAGGGAAAAAAATTCTTTAAAGTCCAAGTCAAATCTTTTTAGTGTTAGGAAAAATATCTGGGTTTTTTTAGGAAGATTTTTCTTAGTTTGCTGGATGTAATTTTCTACATAATACAAATATTAAATGTGAATTGCTTTGAGAAACTAATATTTAGATATCCAGATTTATAGAGGTGTGTAAGGAAGAAAGAACTAAAATTTCTTTCAGCCTCTTGTTATCTTTGTGAAGGTGTAAACATGTAGTTGACAGTTACCACCACACCGCACACTGGAGTGTAGCGGTTCTGTATAAATGGAACAAACATCTTTAAAAATATCAAATGGGGTCAATGTACTCAAAAACCTCTCTGTAGGTGAAGACTGTTGTCTTCCATTTCCGAACCCAAACCTGAGTACATGTGTATACTCATGCTTTATTATTGAATGCTTGCCTCTTTTTGTGCTGGTGGGATAAATGGGTTGCTCTAATTGGAAACTCTTCTAGTTTAGTTTAGTTTTAGGAAAGTGAAATGAATGAAAGTGATCAACGCACAGCATATGATACCAATGACTCCTCTACTTTTAAATCCCATTTTGAATGTAATAGCATAGTAACATCTGCTGTTCTAAGCACCACAGATTGGTTCCTTTTGAGTGTAAAGGTTTGCTGAACATCGATAGTTTAGTAAAAATAGAAAAAATTTCACACTAATAGCTGATGAACAACTATTCAATAGCTAATGTTATCCTGATAGGTCAACTGAAGTCTCACAGAGCTGAGCTGATATAATCTTGCTTTCTTGGAGTTGATCTCATTGGTAAAAAATAAAATAATTTGATAATTTGATGAAATTTTTGTATTATGTCTATAGTTCTATACTTATATATAAAGCCTGCTCCATGGCTTGTACATTCCAATAATTTTTATGGAACTTGCATAAAATATCCTGTTCAGGTCTACCGGCATGTTTCATCAGAATGCGTGTCTGTGATTGACTGAC
>NW_010333343.1:0-2957 GCF_000700745.2 Antrostomus carolinensis | reverse complement strand
GACTTGATGATCTTCAAGGTCTTTTTCAATCAAGTGATAGAAGCTCCTGTATGGGAGAGCAGCACGTTGAGGGTTGGTTGGTGGGAAGAAAAACAGGTAGGAAAGGAGCAAACTTCACTGCAGCTTCGTTTGACTTGCACCAATTTTCTAATTACGTTCCAAAGGCACTTAAGTAAGCGCGATGAAATGATGTGTTCTGATCTTCTGCGTAGCTGGATGAATTCAGAAAGGTGGATAAAATATTCCTTGTAACAAATGAAAGGGGAGTGGTAATTCTGGAGAACAAAATTACACGAGAAGGAGGTAATTGCACATAATCTTACAGCGGATAATAGTTCCTTAAACATGGTTATTGGGATGTAAAAGTCAGTAGAAGAAATGTTCAAGTTTTTCAAACAGGTCCCTTGAGGTAGAAAGAACCAGATCTTAGAAAAAAGTGGTAAAGTGTGACAGAGTAAACTCTTGTCATCTTCTGCCTTGAATAGTCTGTGGAACACAGCACATCATGGGGGGTTAGAGAAGGAAAAACCACCTTGTTCCCACCAGGTGAGATGTATAAAGGAAATCATACGTGATGGAAAACATCACTGTGGAGTTGAACTTCTACAGCCCCTGGGCAGACTCCACGGTGCCCATCAGAATATCATCTGTAGCCGGTGACTGTTGGATACAGAACAGCTCCAGCTTTTTATTTCATGGACAGGAATGGAAATATCTTCCAGCCTAGTGAGTGCTTTTAACTCCTCACCTTCAGGGTCACCACCTGCTTTTATTAATCCTCAGCCCATGAATCTCCTTGGGTTTTTTTTTTTCTGGGTCAGAAGAAGGGATGGGTTTTGGCTGAGGAAAGCAGTAGGTTTTACAGGAGAAAATGGAGGTACAAAAAGCCTGTTGGCAAGAAGCCTAAAAATAAACCCAGGGTTGAGTTTTAATCTTCATTGAGGGGTTTACTGTAGTTTTTAGGATCTGGATCTTATTTGGAAGACTCTCCTCAGGCTTTGGCTCTGGGGTTCTAAGCTAAAATCCAAGCTTTTTCCATAGCCTAAGGGAATAGGCTATTTGAGGAAGTCATAGAATCATCAAGTCAGGAAGTTGTAGTCCATCTTGCCGTGTCAGGATGCAGTGACTGACTGGGCACTGGTTTCTCCTAAGACAAAGACTTGGCTTTACCAGTCTCTGTATCTTCTAACATCCCAAAAACCCAACAATTCTTAATTCCACTGATGTGGAGCCTGTTTGTTTTAAAGGCACACACCAGCCTTTTATCCTTCTGGATCTACATTCTGAGGCCACATCTGGAATATTGTGTCCAGTTCTGGGCCCCACAGTTCAGGAAGAACAGGGAACTGCTGGAGAGAGTCCAGCACAGAGCCACCAAGATGATGAAGGGAGTGGAGCATCTCCCTGCTGAGGAAAGGCTGAGGGAGCTGGGGCTCTTTAGCTTGGAGAAGAGGAGACTGAGGGGTGACCTCATTAATGTTTATAAAGATGTTCAGGGTGAATGTCAGGAGGATGGAGCCAGGCTCTTCTCAGTGATGCCCAATGGTAGGACAAGGGGCAATGGGTGTGAGCTGGAACACAGGAGGTTCTGCTTAAACTTGAGAAAAAACTTCTTTCCAGTGAGGGTGCCAGAGCCCTGGGACAGGCTGCCCAGGGAGGGTGTGGAGTCTCCTTCTCTGGAGACATTCAAAACCCACCTGGACACCTTCCTGTGTGATCTCATTGAGGTTCCTGCTCTGTCAGGGGGATTGGACTGGATGATCTTTTGAGGTCCCTTCCAATCCCTAATATTCTGTGATTCTGTTATTCCACTTGAAAGCAAAAAACCAGGAGTTTAGTGGTGAAAATCTGCTCACCCATTTTTGAAGCTCACAAACCCCCAGCGGGACACAGCTGGCAGCCTGTTCCTGAAGAAGCTCAAGGCAAAAAGAAGAGAGATCACGTGTCAGAAGAAAACGCAGCGCTTGCCCATTTTCTGCTTTGTTCACATCAGTTCTGTTTGTCCTCCATGAACATTCACTCAGAAGTTGGAAAAAGTAGACAACTGTCATAAAACTCTGCTGGATAACTTGAGAGAACCCTCTGTGTTTGCTCATTGTTCACTTTCATGTGGAATTCGACAAGACTTACGATGTGTTCACTACTTGAACACATGCAAAAGGCAAATCACACAATCACAGAACCATTAAGGTTGGAAAAGACCTCTAAGATCATCCAATTCAACCATCAACTCAACCCCACCATGGCCACTAAACCATAACCCTGTGTGCTACATCTACATGACTCTTCAATCCCCCCAGGGATGGGGACTCCACCACTGCCCTGGGCAACCCCTTCCAATGCCTCAGAACCCTTGCAGCAAAGAAATTCTTCCTCACATCCCATCTCAACTGCCCTGGCCACAACTGGAGCCCATTTCCTCTTGGCCTGGCCCTTGGGCCTTGGTTGAACAGACCCACCCCCACCTCTCTCCACCCTCCTCCAAGGGACTTGCACAGAGCCACAAGGTCTCCCCTCAGCCTCCTTTTCTCCAGGCTCAACACCCCCAGTTCCCTCAGCCACAAGGGAACTCAGCACACTTGTGCTCCAGACCCTTCCCCAGCTCCGTTGCCCTTCTCTGGACACGCTCCAGCACCTCCATGTCCTTCTTGGACTCAGGGGAAAATAGAAAACCAATGTTATGGAACTTGCAAACTGTAATGCAGAAGCTCTCAGTGATGAGTTGAAACAGCTCAGCTGCAATGGCAGGGTTGCAAGAGTCTTGTTTATTCTTCAACGTTAGGCTGATCAATCCAAATTTTATGTCTTTTTTATAAATTAGAAAATTTGCTACTTCGCCCTGACCACATTTTACTCTTTGAGCTTCACATAGAACATAAATTCATCTGCTGGGTGATAGATTCCTGTCAAGCTGATGGTATTCTTGGCCACATAGACTTGCACCTGCAGATGTTCCT
>NW_010333342.1:0-4906 GCF_000700745.2 Antrostomus carolinensis | reverse complement strand
CCAGTTCTCAATGCACCTCACCATCCAATCACCAAGTTCACACTTCTTGAGTTTCAAAAACAAGGATGTCATAGGAGACAGTATCAAAAGCCTTGCTCAAGTCCAAGTATACAACATGCACTGCCCTCCCCTCGTCTATCCAGCCAGTTGTCCTGTCATAGAAGGCAGTCAGGTTAGTTAAGCATGATTTCTCTTTGGTGAATCCATGCTGACTACCCCTGATGACCTTCTTGTCTTTCACATGCTTAGAGATGGCCTCCAGGATGAGCTGTTCCATTACCTTTCCAGGGATTGAGGTAAGGCTGACTGGCCTGTAGTTCCCTAGGTCCTCCTTCTTACCCTTCTTGAAGACAGGGCTGACATTTGCCTTCTTGCAGTCTTCAGGAACCTCTCCTTGTTGCCATGACCTCTCAAAGATGATGGGAAGTTCAACATAAGATTGATGTAAGTAGGGCATAAACAGTAATCGTTCCATACAAACAATTGTTCAATATTTAGAGAGGATAAAATATTACTTAGGGTAAAAGACTGAGGAAAACACTAAATTCTGATATACGTTTGGCAAATGATCCAAGACTTTGATTTGAACTCTTCTTACGTAGAGAGTTAAGTCCAAATATGAGCAATGTGAGGAGTGTAGGAGGGTGTAGATGTAACTTCTAGCAAGACTGTGTATGGTTTGCAGCTTTGGAAGTGTGACAGATTCAGTTTGGCACCACTGCTATAGCAAGGACACTTGTGAGAAACACATCAAAGCGGGGACACATATCTCTAGGCTCTCCACTGCTGCTGCTACCATAGCAGGGATGGTATGCAGATTGAGAAGGTCATTGCTAGAGGAATAAGAGAGGAGAAAATGGGGTGCCCCAAACATCAGCATTGCTCACCATGCCTCTGATATTATAACTGAACATAGAATTTTATCAGAAAATGAGGTGACGTGAATGAGAGGGAGAGAGAATGTCTGGTTGAAGGAAACATAGTATAACAGAGAAGAAATTTCAGAAAACTCACAGAAGTGTCCAAAGTCGCTGAGAATCGCAAAACAGACCTGGCAGATTCTTCATGTACATTTCTCCTCTGATTCAGAGTGTTGGGGTAGAGACCATTTATTCTCATATCATTTTGATTGTTTCTCTGGTGGTTGCCTTTATTTCTCATCAGCCTGATAAAATCTTGCTGCAAATTCCAAGATCATTCTGTGGCCTTTGTAAGTTTTAGTGTAGTTTTCATCACCTGGCTAGAATGCATTTCTACATGGACATTTCTGCCATTTACTTCTTCACTCTGAACACAATCAAAGTAGATGACATGTTCTTCTGTACCTTGGACCAACATGCTGGTTGGTCTGTCTTTCTAAAATCCGTGGACAACCTGGATTCCGCTGTGCATGAGCGTCTGCAATTCTGTCTAAATTCTTGAAGATGGAGGAGAACATTAACTTCTTGCAGGTATGAGAACATGCACTGCTCTGTAATTCTTGCAGGAGTCAAAGGTCACAAGTCATTTAAAACCACTGGTTTCTCTTGCTGACACATTCTCAAGTACTTCCTAGACAAATATGCAAATTGCCTGTGGTTAGAAGAATTTTTGATTCATGTAAGAGAAGTATTTTTCTCTGTTTGACAATGAACTAGGGGGACCAGAATAACTACAGCAATTCAAAACTGTTTTCATGTGGTGTAGTGCTCTACATCCCATTCCACAAGACAGATTAAAAAAATGCACTATGAGATATTGTAGCTCTCAGAAGCTGGTAAGTGTGTTGGAAATGGAATAGGTACTAGTGAATACCCTCCATTTAGAAATATAAAGAAGTAAATGGATTAAAAATGGTGGAACATGCAGTTAATTCACAATCTAAAGCATGGGCTTGGGGCTCTAATTTATTGAATATTTATGGTTCACTCACCAGTAAAGATTTCAGTGAATTCTTTTCTATTTTATGCTCCATTTAGTATTTCAGTCTGCATCATTTCTCTTCCTGTCTATCACAACATGGGAGACTAACATTACTTCTGTTTCCCTTCCTTGCTTCTTTCTCTTGCCCTTTTTCGATTGTTTATTTTTTTTATTTTAAGATTTTTTTTCTCACTTCTGCCTTTCATCTCCTCTGTTTCCACCATGGCTCCCAACAGAAGGGACCACTTGTGCTCTTCTTGGTGTTACACTTTGTCATATCACACCCTTCTGAAAATGGTGTAATTGATCTGAAGCCTGTAATAATCTCCAAATCCCATGTGGTTTGTACAGCTATGACAAAGGGAAGTATTTTGTGAGATGCAGACTGACCAGTGCTTGTAAGCAGAGACCAATTCTTCATTGATTTCGCTAGAAAGAGTGGGAATAAACAATTCTATATCCTGTGGTTCAGCATCAAATCCAAGCTTTGCAAAATGCATAAATATCCCAGGAAACAGTTTCTCTTTGAGAAGAATTTCTGAATAATAGTAAAAGATTTTCTTGTTTTGACTTAGTTCTACTGAAACTTACTCCTCTTTGCTCTTAACTACAGGTTACTTGCAGAAATTGTCATCTTGTGTTTTCCAGTGCAGAGGTGTATTTTTAGAAACTGAGACAGAGGCAAGTCTGTTACATTTTCCATGTATTCTTTCCAGATACTATAAAAGCTTTTTCCACTCTTACTATCTACTCATCACTTTCTCTCTCGTCTCTGACTGCTTTAAAACCCAGTGAAGTATTGTCCTCAGTCAACCTCCTTCTTTCTTCACTCGTTTTTTTCCTTCTTTTCTTTAAACTTTCTGCTCTTCTCCCTTTTTCATCCAGTTTTCTCTGAATAGGTAATGTCAATTCCTGATTACTCCAGAGGCAGAATAAACTTGTCAGTCCCCTAGCATGCCTGACTGGGCTCTGTCCTGGCTTTTGTGGCTGTTGGGGAAGTGATAATCCGTTCTAATACCATTTGGATATTTTCTATTGTAATTAATAATATTGATGCCATATGGTTTGAGAAGCCCTGTACAACAAGAATAGCTCATTTCATAAGAAATGTATAGGAGAGACTTTAGAGACTGGTCATAGCAGCCTATTGTCTGTAATTTTGCTAATTAACCAAAAGCAAACAAAACACGTGCTAACTGCAGTAAGTAGGTCCACAGATACAACTGAGAAGCTAGAATGTCTGCCTTCCCAAATGCAAGTTGCTTTGGGTAGACCTGGTGATATTAACAGCCAGCCACAGATTTTTCTCTGAGTATTTTAGCTTGCCCTTGCTTGGACATGCCTTTCCACTTGTGTAAAGAATAGTCCCGAAAACTTTACATACAAACCAAGATCCAGATCTCCTTTTCTTACTGTTCTTTAGACAGGGTTGCAGTGTGTATTAAAGTAGCAGGAAGTGGCTTGAATAGATTTAGCAAGTCAAGAACTGGGCTTGTGTCACCATGACCAGCTGAACGTGCGCCTTCCGGCTGTCTCCATGCCAGCCAGTTCCTCTGGCTGCATTATTATTTATAGCTGTCAAACCGAGTAACTGATACCAACGTGGAGAGAGGGGAAGGAAGCTGCAAGTATGCTGTGTTTTGTTTGTACAGTGGAAAGAGAGTAAAATCTATTTGCCCAAAGTAGCTGACAGAGTTTATTAGCTGTCAAATCTTGTGTGGAGCCTCAGCTGTGCACTGGCCGGGGCTGGTGCTGGGCCATGCTTCATTGCATGCCTTTGATCGCCTCAACGTGCCGTGTGATTCTTTTCTCTCTCTTTTCCCTCCCTCCTCTCCGCAGATCGTTCTGTGTTCCTCTCCCGCTGGTGCCATGCTGCGAGGGTGAGCACGGAAGTTCCCAGCCATAGTTAACTGCACCACTATTGACTGGTTTCATGAGTGGCCGCGGGAGGCCCTGAGCTCCGTCAGCAGGAGGTTCATTGAGGAAGCCAAGAGGGTCGAAGTACAGAGTTTCAAGCTTGTCAGTCTTCTAAGAAAGCAACAGAGATCATTGAAAGATCGATAACTGAATAAGCTGAAAAAAACAATGCTCTTTTTACTCCTTCTTTGCTTACTTGTTGCCTTTGGTTTTGTTCAAGCTCAGCCCTGCTGAAAGCTGAATTTTTATAGCGTGCCACTGCCCGGTTCCTTCAGCAGGGTTTAGAGAACTGTCTAGTGCAGGCAGAGAAGTGAGTGGAAAAGAAGAGAGGAATGTACTTCATAGCACTGTCTTTGCAGAATACTTGAATTCAAGGCTTTTTTAGGATCTTATAGATTTGGAATTTATTTAACCCTTTCCAATATGGTTAAATATATTCATGAGTGCTGTAGCAAGTGAGGCTGAAATATTGCAGTACACAGTCCAGGCTAACGATAATTTTCCCTTTGTTCAGCAACTAAAAAGGTGAAAATTTCCCCTGTAACCACATGGCAAATGTATTTAGAGTTTTAGTATCTGGGCAATTCTTCTCTTTTTGTTCCTGATTGATCTCCAGTGTCACTTATTTGTTTTCAGAAAAAAAAAAAAAAAAAAAAAAAAGGGAGTTTCCTTTCAGGAAAAAGGAATGTTCTCATATTCTTCCAAGAGTTTTAACAAGCTGCCTCTGTTGTCCCACCCAACCTGGGACCACACTGTCGTGCAGGCGGTGAGACTTTGGAGTAATTCACATAGATCGAGAAACGATTTCCTTTCTTGCAGCGATCGGGGTTGCAGTAATTTCATTCTGAAGTGCTATCATATGTGGGGCCATTTATTTGTATAGAGGATTTGCAGCCATGAGAGGCTGAGGATTTCAGGAATCCCCCAAGAAGTGCACTTACAGCACGTCTTCCACTGAGACCCACACCAAATACACGGCGGCGTCAGGAAATGGAGCTGGGGGAATCTGCAGGGATGCCTGGGGCTGCTTCCAGGTTACCCCGCGGGCTCTTCCCCGCCCCGGGGCTGCTGCGAGGCAGTGGGGCGG
>NW_010333341.1:6685-16582 GCF_000700745.2 Antrostomus carolinensis | reverse complement strand
ACCCAAACCAGTCTATGATTCTATGATAACCTCCAGAGAAAGGAATGATTTAGAGTCTGTACAAAGGGTCTTCCTGGGGCTTCATAGTAAAACTACAATTTGACCACTGTGAAAGGCTCACCATTCCGTTGGAATTAAGGGGTGAAAAGGGAACAAGGAGTCCTTGGAGGCTGCTGGATATTGGCATATTGCTTGATATTAGTTGGCAGATATTGGCATTCTGTGATACCCAACAGCATAATAAAGAAACCTAGATAGAAGATACCTATTCTTGAGAAAAACAAACAAAACAAAAAAAACCCAACATTAGGTAGAAGTAAAAAAAAAAAATTATTTCCTTTTTTAAAAAATCTTTTCATTTGATGATGGTTTTCTTTATTAATAGAATCTCTGACCTGGATTCTAAAAGGAAAGTAGTAAAAGAAAGCTATACACAAAAAAGTTGAAAAGATGAGTTGGTTAAGTATAGAAATGCTTATTGTAGTAAAAAGTACTTCGAAAGATTGTGTAGCATTATGTGTAATTTTGCAGCATTGAGGTTAGGAAAAAAGTCCCTTTGTTCAGGGCTCTATTTGGGATATTTTAAAATACTTATGGGAGGAAGCTAATGGAAAGGAAATACATGGTCAAAGCCAGAGGTTTGTCATTTGTAGATGTTGATAATCAAAACTTTCTGTAAGTGTACAATATGCAAGCATTCCAATTTAGTGAAAAAGGGGTTTTTTTTTGCTAAAAGAGCCAAGCAGGTAATGTTAGAAATGTACAACAATGTTGCCACTGGGATCATATCATCACAAATACACCTGCTCATTCAGGATGTGGTAACCTAAAATATGTTTTGTTTTAACCTTGCTATATATCAGTCAAGATAGATTAGAGAAAGAGAAAACTTTCTGGATGGTTTTACTGTCCAGATATTACTAGCTTAAATTACAAATCAGCCTGTGCAAAACATCTGTGAAGACCTGCACCTATAACCATCAGATGATTGCTTGTATTTAACTTAATCATATGTGGCCTTATAGATTGTTTAGAAATGGGTCAGTTGTGTATGTAAATCTTTTCAGTGCATAAAGTGACAAAAATATGTGTATTTATAGCGTAATCTCCATGAAGGGTCATGATTACAATTACTTGATATGCATATAAATGAGCAACAAACTCCTTAACATAAAGGCAGTTATTTGATAACTTTAAACTAGTGCCTTTAGGTACCTGCTAAACTACTGAGGTACATGCTAAAGCACCCTGCCTTTACTGGATCGTCAGCTAGGTAGCTTTCCAGAAATTACAGTCTGTTAAAATAAGGAGATTATTCATATTGCAGCCACAGTGGGATTCCCTCCTGATGGTGCCATCCAGCATTTTCAAGTTGGGGCTTTCCCTTTTACAGTTGTCATTTTAATTGTTATAAAGATTTTCTTAACTGTGCAAATTGTTTTGGCTATAAAAATGAAGTACTTAGCAAAATGAGTAACAGTGATGCACCAAAGCTGTGAATTACAGCCCATCCACAGGACTCTAGCCATCGTAATGAGGCGGGACCAGGTAGGAAATAGCAGATGACCCTTAGAAGAGGCTTCACTCAGTCTTGATGAGGAGCTTTTAGCTAAAAGGGCATTTGCAACATCCTTTCTGTTCTTGTGAGAGAGGTAGCTTGCAGTTTGCAGACTATCAGAAGAGGAAGTTTTGGTTGCCCATAATAACACTGTGTATGTAACATTAGAAAGAACACCTGCTATAGGACAGGTGACAGTAAACTAGGTTTTATGGGCTGGCCTTGCAGTAGTTTCTCCTGGAGTCACAAAGCACTTCTCTGAGCTTCCTTGCTTTTCAGAGTACCAAATTTGTGATGCAACAGGACAGATTTTGTAGAAATTTGCCTGCAACTGAAGAAAGAGATTCTGGGGCCAAATTCCTGTGTACCAGAATGGAAAGGGCATACTGGTAGGAAACAGCATCACAAAGCATATAGTCAGAGAAATGGAAACAAAACAGCAGTGTCCTAGACCTCAGAACATTCCAGATACCACGAGTGAAAGGACAAGATTGGCTCATAGTGATGTGCATCCCAGAAAGGCAGGACAACAGCCCTACTGTAGCTTATTTCTGTGAATACAGAGGACTAACACAGTAACAGCCTGTACCAGAAGGCAATAGTGCTATATTAGTGGCTTATGGACAATATTAAATCTTTCAGAACATAGAAAAGTACTCCTGCAAGGCAGGGTGGTTTCAAAAAGAATGCTAGTGAAGGGTAAAAGAGCCTGACATGTTAGTCTTCTCAGGAAACTTGTTCAATAAACTAGAGTCTTTGTCATTACAAATATGTGCAATACCTAACACCAGTTTGGTCTGTGGCCATCACACAAGCCATCACAGATGGACATGATAATTTATTGACCCGGGATTACTGTTGTGTGACTCTTCACTCAATTAATCTACTACACAGAATTTTTCACAACATAATTTGCAAGAGCCTGGTGTTCCCAAATTAGCCTCAGCAGTCTTAGCGTCATGTAAGAGTCCATCTAACAATCTGTTTCCCAGTAAAATGGAAGGGTCATCTTAGCCAGGGCCTGATACTTTACTACAGTGCAAATAGTCTTCTCAATTGTAGTAACACTTTTTGGGAATTATAACAACATTTTAAATTGATAAATCTTCCAGAATAATATGTTCATACATTTCAAATCTCCTGTATGCATCTTTCTTTCTTTACATTAACTTACCATTTGTGGAGCTACAGTAACATAAGCAGAGATATAGCATTTATTATAGGATAAAGTGCAGAGTGCCTATAAGACCAAATTAAATATATGGAAGTTTAGGCAAAATAGCAGCATTTTCAGCACTCCATACAGGGCTATAGTAAACTTACCCTCTTTTTCTGTGTTTGTTTGCAGGATGTAGCCACAGATTCACTGTATACTTCTTGTGGTTTCAATTAGGTGTCTGATTTTCCCAAAGCATTGGGCAGATCATTTTGAAATGTCCATAAAACATACATTTTAAGCAAACAGAGCACCCAATTGGATTTCAGTCTTTACTTACATGTACAAGTTGAAAGAGCCAAAGGTGCAACAGAGGTGCTGCAAACTCTGTGCCCTAGAGCAATCTTACACTAGCAGGATTAGCAGTTTATTTGATGATTCAATTTAAAGCCTTTTCTGATTGTAATGAAGTGACAGTATCCTTCTGTTATAGGAAATTTTAGTGAAAGGCTCTTTTGTTCTGCCTTTACTATTTTTAAAATATTTTTTTATCAAATGCATTTATGAGCCTCCTGTCAATTTACTTTGTGCCCACCCTGACTAGAGATGAAATTAAGGTTCTGATTTTTGAGGAGTCTTTTCAAAGTATGAAGTGTTGGGTTTGTCCTTTTTACAGAGAAAATGATGAGTCAAGATAGCCAGTTCTGAGAGTGGATTTAGTCTTAAAGTCTGCATTCTGCGACTTTCAAAACAATTCAGTGGTTTTGCCTTGGGTTTTAATAGTCTAATATTTCAGTTTCATTAATTCTTTAGTATTTCTATTTTAATGTCACGATAATGTAATTTCTCTGTGTAGGTCTTGTCATCCTTAATATTCTAGTATTTAATATAAAGACTTTCTTTATACTCCCAGTATCTTCTTCTTTATGAAACTTACGTTTAATCTTTAACTGTCTATATATTCAGACTTAATTCAGCCTTTACATAGTAGATATATTTCCCAGAAACTTGAAGGCACTTGTGTCCATTTATGCAAACCTGAATTTGACCTACTGCTTGCTTTGCAAATAAGGAACAAGGAACAACAAGGAGCTTAGGTCATTAGTCATGAACCATGTCATTAGTTACACAAAATTCAGTGGACTCATTTCTTTTCTGTTATTGCATGAATACATCAGAACATTCACATCCATTAATTGCTTAGCAACTTATGCTTTTTGTGTTTTCTTGATAAGACTTCTGAGTGCTCAGGTTTTTTGCTGGATGAATGGTATTAAATCAGAACCTGAGATCCTTAGATTACCAGCCTGATTGCTGTCTCAAATTTTATAGGTCTCCCATTAATCAGAACTGTATATTCAAACTCTAGGTATGGATGGGAACACAAAAAGGGTGAAAATAGTTGGACTTTGAAGGGTAGGGAGAGATATGTTCACACCACGCTCACAAAATGCTCTGACTTCAAAGTGGGCACTTTGAAGTCAAATTTGCTTCTTCTTTCATTTTTTGCTGATAATTTATCCTTTTAAATGAACATATCTGCTCTCTCTAGTTCATTTAGATGTTTTTTGTACTTTCCCAAAGCTTGTTAGCACACTCCTTTTTAACAGCTTCTCCTGACTTTTTCCCCTTCAATCAGAATTGTCTGAAACTCCCAGTACACACTGGCCATTCCCACCAAGTTAAAGAAGTAGATTATTTAAAATATCAATGGCTTTTAATGTTACCCTTCTTTAAAATCCAAACTATCCAACTTAAGCATTTCACTGATACTTCTTATATTAATTGAAGTAACATAAAAGAACTTTTAAAAATTACTGAAAGAAAGATTTCTACTCAGTTTTAAAGATGCAGGAAGGAAGGCATCTAGTGAACTTTGAAAAAAAGATTCTTGGGTATTTTTACCTAGAAAAAAGACCACTAATTTTAAATCCTGAAATCACCACAGCTAATAATCTTTGGAAAGCTATATATTCCGTGTAATGCTAAGACTCAGATAATAAAGGTCATTTTTCTGTTTAAACATCCTACTTGGGATTGTGACTGAACTTTTACATATGATGCTATGATTATTACTGAGTAACAGTTTAAACAAGCATTTTTGCAATTCAATAATATTTTTTCTTATATATAATGCTCACTTATTTAATTACCTGTATAGTTGTGTAATTGTTTTCTATTTTATAAACAAACTTTTAATATATTAGCAAGAATATTCAGCAAAAGGAGGGAATTATGTGAGCAAAGAGAAGAAATCAGATTTGTAAGAACTCATACACTGCAGTCTATAAGAACATGCAACTCCTTTCAAACTAGATGTTGAAGTTGAAATTAGTATCTGTCATGACATGGACAATCAGTGCCATCTATTAGGTCAACAAGCCATGGTTATGAAAAGTCCCTTTATCTTTTTTGTTTCACCCTGACAACCTGACATAGAGTGGAAATTGTATTCTTAGATTTTCCTAATTTCCTAAGTATTTTCCAAAGTAATAAAAGCCACAAAGCATTTCTTATGCATCATTGCACTGTCAGAGTGCCATTAGTGAGGCAATAGCAGGTAAAACAGAAATGACAGAGCTGAAAATCACTAAAGGTTTGGGAGATTGTGGCCACTGATGACATGAAGGCACACAGTTATCTAAGAGAAGAGAAACAGCTGAATGGTCAGAATGGATTGGATTGCTATGACCAGACTGCTTCTTAAATATTTCTGAGAAAGCCATCAGCTTTTCCCCGGTGTTAACGGAGGGAAAGAATAAAACATTTGTAGCCTTTAAGAACAATCTCAAGAGCGTCCTTATGACCTGCTGGGTATCTCATGATACTTGGTAATCAGGTTAAAGGGAAAAAGTCTATTGAAGATTCTACAAAAAATTGTTCAGTTCACTTTATTTTTCAGTCTTCACAGTTCTGTCTTTGCAGACTATTAGGCTTTTAGCAAATATTATAAGATGCTAGTCCATGTTACAAAGAGAACAGCAATTACCAAATACTTGTGCAGTAATTTGCTTGAGCTAATATAAATAAGGTAGACAGAAAATAAGCAAATTAATTGACTAATGTTACGGAACCTGACTATGGAAAAAGACAGCATGTAAGCATTTAAGTGTTGTCCACATTTATCTAACATGACAGGCAAGAGTTATACTCATTTCAGGGGTACAGATGTTCAGTCTATTTGAATTCCTCGAGTATTCAATTGAATACAGTGCTGTGAATAGAAATGTAAGCATAGAACTTTGTTAGGCCTGATGATCTTGAAAGTGAGAGAATGTTTTTGGATGCTGCTGTCTGTACAGAAAAGAAGTCACAGTGATAGCTTTGAGGCAGATGAGCACTTTTAGTGTTCAAGTGTCTCAACGTCAGTTTCAGTTGGGGGTGTGCAGTTTCTCCTCTATACCCAGGAAATGCCTAAAAATCAGTCAGTACATGCAGCAGTTGAAACAGTATAGAAGTAATATAATAGCCTATTTTTGGTAAATGGGGAAAACTGGGCCTAGGAATATCATTGGTACATTTTGTGAGTCCTGTTAAGTAAAGAAAATGGAACTGGAAAAAGAAGCCAAGCACCAGGATGAATCAGACAAGAAAAGGAGCTTGGTGTACAGAGGGTATGAGAAGTCCAGCTGGGTGAGAACAGCTTCTGTGCCTTCCTCAAGGCCAAGAAGAGATCCCTGAGGTTCCCAAACCTTAGCTGGCACCAAATGTATTTGAAAGGTGCTGGCACTGTCCCAGATGAACCTGTTGACACAAAAGATAATAAACCATTTTTGGTCTCATTAACTCAATCAGTGGAAAGCAAAACCTTGTTCATGAACCACATAGAGGATGACATTTCACAGGACTGAATTCCTGTTCCTTCTACTTGTTTTGGACTTTTCATGTAGAAGATTAGAAAAAAAGTCTCTTCACTAAAAGAGCGTCACTGCCAACAAGAGCATCCATGCATGCTTTTCCTGGCTCCTTCATCTGTAGGCCCTGTAAGAGACTTACTAATTGACACTTAAATTTAGGCTGTAAATAAGAGTTGTAGCTGATTCTAGTCACATTTGCTGCTGAAGCTGGAAAGAATTATCTGAGATCATAGAGTGCAGGAAGAAAATACAGAGTTATGTGTTTAAGGTTGCAAACACTGTCCAGTTTATTGGAATTATGTCTCTGCCTCCACTATGGACGCAGCTTTGTAAAACTAGACTCACCAGATGTGGTGTGTTCCTTATTTTTGGAGACCTACACTGATACAGAGGGGTCAAATTTGTAGAAGTGTCTAGTATTTAGAGCTGAGCTGAAGTCAGAGATAGTTGTCTTTTAAGCATAAAGAAAGTAATATAGTGACAACTGTCCTCAAAAATCAGTTTGCTGGTGTTTCAGATTGGCTCCTAAGACTGATTAATACTTTTAATCCTATTTTTTCTATACTCCAGTACCTTATCTGGAAAATAAGGATAACATCAATCTTCAAGGATGCTTATGAATATATGTTAATGCTTGTGAATTATTCATATTCAGTTTTTATGAATATGACAAAAAACCCTCGAGGAAATTAACAACTTGGTCTTCTTAACAGGGCTTGGGATGTCTTTTTGTGGTTAAAATAGTGGCTTATTGAAATGTACTAGTATCATGTAAATGAAATTGTTTTTAAAGTTCATCTTGAATACAAATTAGGAGGATTACACTTCTTTTGAAAGTAAGTCAGTTGCAAATGCAGATGATATACAAAGTTGGTCAGAAGCTGAGCTCCTTGTGTAGCTGAACTTTAGTTGCAAGGATGAGGTGTTGTTTGATGGAGATGCCAGCAGAAGCAGGACAGAAACTAGCAGCAGCAGAATTAATGCTAGTGGTGCTTGAAAATGTAAGAAAAGAAAATACTTCTTGACTCTTACTGAGTTCAGCAAAACATGTCTTCATGATTGTCCGTTCTTTCTAAACGAAAGGGACTGAATTAACAAAATGCTTGATTCCATCACTAGTCTCCCCTTTTAAAGGGAATGCCCACAAAATCTTGAATGTTGACACGTCTTAGATGAAAACAGGCCACCCTCTGAAAAATTAATCTAAAACAAAATATTAAATAATTGCTCATCCAGTGGCACCACTTACTGTGTTCTCTGTCCAAAACAGGGGTCCTGGGTACAGAAAAAAATAGAGTTCATGTGATAATTATCCTAATACAAGGCACAAAGTGTCAGAGTATCTATTGCACCAGAAATCTTTATTCTATGATAGATTTATTCTTTAAATTTTTATTCTATGCTAGATGTTACAACTCTACTAATATTTTTTTCAATTCTGTGTATACATCAGGTAGAGGATTGCTACATAAACTGAGATCAACACACTATCAATTCTCCTCAGAGAATTCAGTCCCATATATAGTAAGAGATTTTGCATAAACCTTTATGAACTCATAAATAGAAGATACTTCAAAGGAAGAAACTAAAAGATTGTATTAAAACCTTTTCCTTTGTATGTCTAACCATATTGAAATAAGAATCATGTCTGAGATTTGCAGAACAGGGTGGAGAATATAAACTAAAATCTTCCATTAATCTTAGTTAAATTCAGAGTTGATCGAAGCATTTTAGCCACATAGTCTGTCTCATTAAGGAAAAAATATTTAGTGAAAATATATCTATTTTCATAACACTTTCCTGTGGACAGCTTTTGAGGTCATTTCTGACTAGAGAGAGAAAGGAAGTGAGTGAGACATGCTGACAGAACAACCCTAATTGAAAACCTGAAGATTCTTTTAATCCCCAGACAGCTCCATCATTTCCAAGGCCTGCCCTTCCCACTGGCTAGTCGCTCTGGCCTCAAGTTCATTCAGATACTGGAGTTGTCCCTCATCACTGTGGCAAGTAGTAAAACTGGTAGTAAATGTTGGTCGCAGAATACATAGATAATAATCTGGTGGTGGTTGGTTTTCCAGCAGCCAGGAACAAAGACCATTTACTGTAGCCTCCATATTCTGTGGAAGGTCACTCAGCTGTTAGTTCAACATCAGTTACTCCATACATATGGACCAGTGTTCTTACCATGTTTAAGACAACATGCATTGTTACCTTGTTTTTAGAGATTTTTTGACTTTCAATAAACCTTTTGAATGAGCTATTGCTACCAACAAGTTCAGATAAAGTCAGCAGAAATACAAGCACCATATATTTCTAATTAACCCTATTGACATAATTCAGCAATTAAATAAATACAAAGCTTCTGCATTTTACTTGCCCATGGTCTTTGCAGGATGTCAAATGATAGTAGACCTATTCTCCATGGCCCAATCAATACATCAGTGTCAAATGTATGGAAAATGCTAATTCATTACTTTTGCACACTCTTCAATTACTCTACGTACATAAATGACAGTGTAGAACTGAGTTTAGGGAGTCTAGAATCTTGAATGGAGCAGAAAGATGAATCATTCCTACTACATTAATTCTTCAAAGACACTGGAGTAAGAAAGGAAAAGATTTTCAAGAGTAAACAATATCGTATTTTAAACAGATAAAACGCCCATATGGACCAGAGAAAGTTCATGAAATCAGCATTGGCCTAACAACTCACTAAAATTTTGTTTCAAAATAGGATGGGAGGAATTAATGATGACCAAAATTTTGAGGTCAAATCATTAAAAGAAGACACAATAGAAATTATAGATGCGTGTGTCCATGGATCAACTTTGGGTTTATATAAAGCAATGTAAACTCTAGAGTGACTAATGACAATAGACAGACATTTTCAGAACAGTAGAAGCCCCAACTATGAAAGCTCCCAAGACTATTCCCTCTCCTACAAGAGACCCATGCCATCTTAATAATATGCTTAACTGTGACTGAAGTCAAGAGAACTTTGGCATAAGTTTAAATTTGTTGAACATATGATTGTTTGATTTACTGGCTCAGATTCTCCATTTGCAGCTGGGTAAGGCTGGACAACAGATAGAGATAAAGATCTTTTTTGTAATTCTAGATGTAGACAAAAGTACCAAAAATACTGAGAGTAATCAGGACAACACTGGTTGGAGAGGAAGAAATAAATTTTGGGCCTTTTATAAGGAATAATGTCCTAGATATAAACTTATGCGAGGAATAATATCTTCTGAGTTTTTTTCTCACATGCAGTGAAAAGAAATAATCCTTTGTTTAAAGAAAAAGAAAGAAATCTGATAAAATGACCT
>NW_010333341.1:0-6656 GCF_000700745.2 Antrostomus carolinensis | reverse complement strand
AAAGGCCAAATTTAGAGGTCAAACCTCATGAAATGTGAATCTAAGGGAAGCAAGACAAGTAAAAAATCTGAGTTTAAATTAGTATAGCTTACATCATCGGATCAGGAGAAGATGCAAGTTCTGCTAACTCAAGTTCTCCTTGAAGTTTAGTCCATTATTTAAAATGATTAGAGGTAAAATAAAAATGAGAACTTTCTTCAGTTCACATAAGAACTGGCTAACATTCCAGTCCTGTAAAACATCTGTCTGCCACCATGAAGTTAAGATCTGTACCATGAGTCTGTAAGCCAGCAATCACATTAGGCTTATATTGTAATATGTTTATAATTGTGATAGCCATTTTGAAATAATACCAAATACTGGAGCACAATAGATCCATGAATATTAGGACAAGATGAAATAATTTGTGTTCAAAGAAGGCAGATACAGGAAGTGGAAAATTTTTAATTATCAAATATCTAGATCCATTTCAATCTGTGGCAATTTCTGTAATATATAATGCAATTTAGAGTATTAGCCCACGGTAAGTTAGTTTTAAGGAACAAATAATTCTCTAAACGGTCCAATCTTTGATCAAGGACAGAATCCTTCATGTAGCTAGGCTTGCACCTAGCTACATGTATGAGCAGTCGTGGTAAAGAAAAGGCTCAAAAATGTTACTCAGTGTATAATGAAAATGGCAGGTTGAGGCTCCATAATAATCCATTAAAAAACTTGTAGTATGAACAATAATTAAAACTATATGGAAAACAAAAGACCTCATAATCGCTTTTGGTATGCTATATGTCAAGCTTTGCAGTCCATGCATCATTCAGCCTTGCTATCTGTTATGGAGATTTGAATAGATATCTTGAAACGAGGGCATTCTTCAAGTTTTCTTAATTTAGTGATCTCCTTACCACAGGCTCTCTGGGGAATTCATGTTTTTCTTCTTGTGTATTTTCAGGCTTCCTATGTGGGAGACTGCCAAAAATGATTACTAATGCCAATGAGATGAAGCAACTCTTTCTTAAACACTTGAAATCCTCATTCCCAATGGAAAGTTTTATATTATATTTACACAATCATATATTAACAAAGTAAAAATGAAGACATCTGACCCCCAAGATTTGCCTCCTTCTGAAGCTGGTACAGGAAATTGTTCCAACTTGAAGTGTGCTCAGATGTCAGTTTGGTGCTTGATGACCATGCTTAAGGCTGCTGTAATGTATGTTGTTTTGAAACATCCATTCCAAGCATGTGCCAAGAACGCAAGAGCATCCCTTATCCTACACATCTCCTAGCATGGATGTGACAGGGAAAATTGATGAGTAGTTACTCTTAGGGAAGCATTGTGGTAGCAAAACTATTCTTCTTACATGATTTAGCTTAAGTAAGTAATCTAAAGCCAGAAATCACTTAGAAGTTTTTGTAAATAAGTAACATTAGAAGAAGCTTAATCATATAAAAATTCAATGAGCCAAGACAAAATTAAAGCGTACCTAGTCTTTCTCGCTCCATAGCAAAGCTTGACTGCTTTTATAGTTTTCTCATAATTCTGTAAAACATTAACTAGGGAAAAAAAAGTTCTCTGGTGTCAGCAAAAACTTTTTTCATCCTGATTTTTGATTTTCTGATGAGATTATGCATGACCTCCAATAGACTACCTTCAAAGCCTGAGTATTAGAAGATTCAGCATTACTATTCCCATATCATTAGTGGGGTAGGAGAGTAACAGGATTTCATGTCCAGCCTATCTCTGAGGAACGAGCCACTACCAGAACTGAGACACAGCACAAGAGTCTCTCCTGAGTGCAGCTCTTTCTTCTGAGGAAACTCTCTGCTGACCTGTGGCATTGCAAACCTACCTCTAGCCAGCAGTTCATTTTAATTTAATTCTTACTCTCCATGGGCCACCTAGCCCTCCTGCACCCCCAGCCAAGGCCAGTGCTTGTAGGGGCTGGATCAGGTTGCTGATCCATGTGAAAATGGAGAGATTTTTTGGACTCTGTGTGTGTGTTTGGGTTGGCTTCCAGGTACACCCGTTCCCTGATCCAACTGACTGCATGGCTGCTTGAGTGCTCACATTGGCAAAAGGGAGGCAGCAGGGGCAGCTGAGTTTTAGGTTGGTTTAAGATGGTCACGAAACCATACCCATATCTTTGGAGAAATGGAGCCTTCACAGAACCATATGGTTTAATGAATGACAGTCTAACCACTACACAGCTGCCAATTAATCCAAGAAAAACTGCTTTCAGTGAGGTCAAGCAAGTGGCATATTTGTTTACTGCACCACTAAACATTCATTTTTAAACTGATCAGTAAATTCATAGACATTATATATCTAGAAAGCTCTCTTTTTATTTCTCTCTCAAAAGAAAAAGGTTAGTTCAAAACATCACAATGTGTACTTCTCACTGACAGGAGATTTCAGCGCATACTGTTTACTTGGTTGTCTGTGTAGAGGTCTATTACGCATAAATCAGTCCAGAGAAACAGGGTATTGTTTTATTACACAATGAAGTTTTCCAAAAATGTCTTAATTTCTTGTTCAGGAAATGGCACCATTGTTTACTTGAAACAGATATGTTAAGTGGCCTGGAGGAATTTTGTTTAACCAGATAGACTAGCCATCATTGTGAGTAAGAGTGCTGCATTGTTCTTGATAATGGCAATTAGGAAGATATTTTGATCTGAAGATAATTAGCAAAAATGGCAAAATGCTATTCCAAAACTTAACAAATTTTCCAAATGTTTTAAAAGCTGAAATTAGTCCAGTTCTTGAGATTACTCAAAAGTATTGCTTCATATCAACAAGAAATCAGCTATGAAGAATCCCTGTAATTTCCATTATATTAACAGCAATGCATTTCATATACAAATTAGCAGACCTGACAAGATGCCATGTCAACATCTTAAATCCCTCAGATTTTGTTATGCTGAGGTCAGATTAGCAAGATGTTAGTGAGGAGAAAGACTACTCTCAGTCCTTTTCCATAGGAAGCCCCCTGCCCCAAATCCTCTCAACTGCTTTTTCCCCAAAAACAGCATTAACTCTTCCACCTTCCAGCACTTTCTTCCCAAGCTCCAGTCCTCCCTCCTCCTGAGGGCCTCTATGGACTTTCCTCACCTTCCTTCTGCGCATTTACGTACCTGAAATTCACCAGTCCCCAGCCCACTGAACTTCCCACCAAACCTTCCTGGCTTTCCCCATTTTTAGTCCTGTGCTCTTACCTACCCAGGGAACCATCATGCCACAGGTGCAAAATTAAGTTCTGCCATGCCAAGAATAATTTATTTTCAAATTACATCTAATTCTGTGTGAAATGCTAAAAGGGCAAGTATAAGCCAATTTAAGGGGAGAAAAATAAAACTGAAACATTTTACAATTATATTACAATACCCAACACACAACACTCTTGAAGGAGATCATGTTCCCATGCTTCCACCCCCTGTGGAGCAGAACTGACCTGTTCCGCCACAGCATATGACAACGTGTTGTCATACAGTAGCTCAAAATCTCTGCTGTATGCAGATTTTGCTCTTTGCAAAATGAGATGAGTGAGAGGCTTGTCAGGCAAGCTAGTTGTGGTTCCAGATTCTCCAGCTAATTCAGTGCTTGTCTGGACAGCTCTAAACTATACCAGCTGCTAACAGTCCCCCTGGGGATTAGTTTCTCTTTGCAGATTACCAGACACAGCAGGGCATCCCTTTCTTCTCTGGGGGTAATCTTTGTGCTGGGGTGGAGGTGAGGAGATTTATGAACCAAGAATGCAAGCCTCAGCTGAGAATTGCGTGTGTGGCAGAGACAATTAATAAATTGGTGAATACTGGAGCAATTTCTGGTGCTTTTGTGCTCTTTCATGCAGGGAATTTATCTTTTGCCATACTAATACCAGCCTGTTAATTCATCAGTGTGAGTATTATACACCAGAATGGCTTCATTGTCGTTTATTCAGGTGATTAGTACCTGTGTTTATGCTAATCCAGGACTGTGCTGTTATATCAAATTCACATGTCTTTGTCGTCACTTGAACTGAACTCATTCATCTGGCTCCATCTCACTGGAGAAAGCCTTTATCTCGTGTTTTGCCACCAGAAATCTGATTGTCAGGTCCTTGGTGTTACACCGGTGCAAAGAACACAAAGCTGTAGTCTGTATGCCTAGGACATTATTTCAAATGAGAAAGTTTTAATAGCAGTGGTGATCCTTACAAAATTTAATCCTTGTTAGTGACCTCTTCATATTTCTCACTAAAAATATTTTAAAGCTTCTGTTATAATGTGGAACACTAATTTTTTTTCTTACTAACTTTTGGAAAGTGCAGAAATTCTGCATGAAAGATGACACTGAGTAAGGTTTCAAACTCCAAGTTCGGCTCTGTGAATGGCTCTCCAAAATCACAAAAGCTTCCAGAAGATCTTTTTACTGCTGATACCGGTCTTAACTGTGTGTTTGCCAAATGTCAAGTCGTGCGGAGCAACCTAACTATTGCGTGAAGAATTTTTCGTACCTGTCACAGGATTTTCACTAGAGGGCAACGCAGCTACACATCATTGCACCACCCCCATATTCTCCCGGGCGGCTCTCTGCTGAGATCCACGGGTGAGAATTTCAAGTCGAAATTTGATTTTTTTTCATACAAACCCCATGGTCAGGTGCTACCTTTAATAGTTACTCTTTGAATAGTTTTGAATGGCCCTGAGAAGAGAACAATTAACGCTGCTTATAGCAATTGGACTTCTCTGCTTATCTGGCTTCCTTATAGGGGTCATTGTCCACTGCAGTTCTGAGAACAGTAACTGCAATCCATTTCAGACACGTAGTCCTTGATTTTGAAGTGCCAATGCCAAGTGGAGATTTATTGCTGACATCATTTCATACAGGATTTGGTCTTTACAGGTACTGACTTTTACCACAAGTGCATATACCAAAATATTATTTGCCCAGGTTGGATTAAACTGACCTTCTAAAAAGTGATTCAAGAGCAACAGGTATCTTAGAGTTTTGTGCAAGCTAAGGAGGGGGAAAAGAAAAAAAAAAAGTTTGATTCTGTCACATGTGACTCAAATATTGCCAAGCAGGCTGACTAGTCTTAACTTGCAAGCACCTGGCATGGAAGCAATCTATCATTTGAACATTCCCAAATACAGTAATGCTCTCATTTAACCATGACTGTGTTGGCTACATTAAAGGGTGGTGTAATTTCCAAAGGAGATAACGATGCATGATTACCTAGTATCAAAGGTGATTTCAGTCATTTCATTAAGATTAAGTTTTTACAGCTCCCTGTGATTACCAACACCCTACTCTGTCTTGGAGTCATAGTTCTCTGATTTCATGTGATAATCTTGGGACAGTTTCCAAGTATGTATATGCTGGATTACCACCTGAGCATACTTTCTTCCCTGCTTACTCAAGCGGTGTCTCCAGATCATCTTTCAAGTAGCCTATAAATATATATATATTAAAACCTCACAAATTCAAATGTGAAGCTCACACAGTTGACTCCTTCCTCTTCTCTGAAGACACATTTGCAGTGTAACCCCACAGTAGCAAATGCAAGTAACTCTAACCAACTGTTAACTTTTTTTTTTTTTTTTCATAAAAAAGGTAAAGACATCCATATTTACATCTTGCAAGAGTTTTCTTTTGTGATAGGTGAGAGAAGGTCTTGTCAAGTTACAGGAGTTAAAATATGGCGGAGTCAGAGTATGGGAGAAAGGGTCTGGGGCTGTTGCCTCCCCCAAAATGCAAGGAACAGTATTCAACAGAAGCCTAATATATCTCTTTTAACCAAGTAGCCTTGTGCATTGCATACATCACTTGTCATATGTGATATGGAAGTCCCTCCCATGAACTAGGAATACTTCAGGGGTCTGAATGTAGATATCTTACCACCATTTTCAGATGTATCTGCTTCTGGTACATTGGCATACCACAGATAATTGAGCTGAAGTATAGTTTGATTTTTATTTTTTTTCTGAAAGCCTTGGGATAAAAAAAATATCTTTTATTTTAATGGTAACTTTTTATTTAACAAGAACTTTTTATTAAATACAGCCTCTTCTATTTGGAATGCAGGACTTGTTACTTGGGATTGGCTCATATGTTCATTTCCTTCAATATCCTTTTTCTGACTTTGACCAGCGTAGCAAACTTCAGAAGGCAGATGAAATCCTGATGCTGGTTATAATGAAAACTGACATTCTTCTTTCTCAGAAAAATTATGCATAATTTACAAATAATTGTATTCTAACACTCAGCTATATCCACCTCAAATTTTAAAAGAAATTTAGATGCTATCCTAATTATTGTTGCTAGAGGCCAACTTCACTTTTTTCTCTTCAATCTTAAAGACAATAAAAGGTGCTGAAAAAGTCTTTGTGGTGAATCCCAAGGATATCTAGGATACCCCCAAGGCAATGTGGTTAGTGCAAAACTAAGAAAAGCATTTAATTCTGTAGATTTAATCCAGCCCTTTCAGTAAACGAATACAAGGCTGTTAAAAACTCATCAGAAAAAAACCCCTCCAAACACAAGGCAGAGATTTTGTTAGATTTGGGCAGCTAAATGCACGCAGCAGGTCCTGTCTCTGGGCCCCAGGCGCCGACACCCAGATCACACCCCAGGACCACACAGGGGCTGCGGGACAGCGGTGGCACCAACGGAACGG
>NW_010333340.1:711-953 GCF_000700745.2 Antrostomus carolinensis | reverse complement strand
GTATCCTGGGCTACATCAAGAGGAGTGTTGCCAGCAAGTTTGGGGAGGTGATTCTGCCTCTCTACTCAGCTCTTGTAAGGCCCCACCTGGAGTACTGTGTCCAGTTCTGGAGCCCCCAACACTAGAAAGATGTGGACCACTTAGAACAAGTCCGGGGGGGCCACGAGGATGATCCAATGGCTGGAGCACCTCTCCTATGAGGACAGGCTGAGAGAGTTGGGGGTGTTTAGACCGGGGGAGGG
>NW_010333340.1:0-559 GCF_000700745.2 Antrostomus carolinensis | reverse complement strand
GTGAGTGTGTATAGACACTGGCCCAGTTTTCCCAGAGAAGCTGCGGCTGCTCCTCCCAGGAAGTGTTCCAGGCCATGTTCGATGAGGCTTTGAGCAACCTGATCTAGTGGAAGGTGTCCCTGCTCATGGCAGAGGGGGGTGGAACTGGATGATCTTTAAGATCCCTTCCAACCCAAACCATTCTGTGATTTTAAGACAGACAATGTGGTGAGTCCCCATCCCCTCCTGACCCCTCCAAATTCATTTCAAGAGAGTCGAGTATATACTGACAGTCCTGTCATATGTGAAGCTGCCCAAGGAAGCAATGGGGAGCTCATTCACCATCTCCACTGCCATTGGATACTAAGTAGAGAGCAATGAAAACCAGAATGTTGGGTTCTGTAGAACCGTGAGCTTAAACCCAAAGAGAAACAACACAAGGAAAACAAATCCTTAGATATTTTATTAGAAAAATCTTTGGAGGAAGAGCCCAGCCTGCAAGCACTGCACCTGGGAGATCTGATTTTACTGAAGAGTTGCTATTGGACTATCACACCTGAAACAGTGCTGTGCAAGGGTC
>NW_010333339.1:0-526 GCF_000700745.2 Antrostomus carolinensis | reverse complement strand
CACCCCATTGACTAGAACCCTTTCAGCCCGATCCATCAGCCACTTGCTCACCCAGGACATGATGTGTTTATTCAGCTGGATGCTGGACATTCTGTCCAGGAGGACACTGGGAGAGATGGTATCAAAGGCTTTACTGAAGACCAGGAAGGTTACAATGAGTGTCTTCCCTTGGTCAACTACGTGGGTGACCGTATAGAAACATTCTGTACTGAACCACATAGGGATTTCATTGCTAAAGATGCTACAGCCCTTCTCACCTGATGAATCTGTTCCCAACACATCAACCGATGGGCACTGCACACATATTTAACAAAATTCTTTATTTACATTTCAAAACGTAAAAAAAGAACACAGATGCCAACTATTAAATAATTTCAGAAGAATGTCAAAAGCGCTGATGGAGAGGACTGGGGCAGTGGGGGCAACTGGCTGGAGGTGGAACTGCATGGAGCCAGCACAGGCCTAACCACTGGCGCAGGAGCACTGAAACGAGAAAGAATCACAGAGTCACAGGATGTCAGGGATT
>NW_010333338.1:7426-12986 GCF_000700745.2 Antrostomus carolinensis | reverse complement strand
TCCAACTCAGACCATTCTATGATTCTGTGATATTCTGGTTGGCACATGGCCTCAGAAAGCATGAACTGTCAAAGACATACTAAATCAAAAGACACTACACAATTTTATGTCATCATCTTAGGCAAAATGGGTTAATATCTATGACAGAATCATCTACTTGAAGTTCAGTGGTTTTTTGGTTCTACACAACTACTCACACCAGTGTAACAGAGGTTCCTGTGTAGTTTTTCACCATGGCATAACACTGAGTAACTTTATAGCTATGGCAGGAACAGTTTATGGTGATAATGAAGAATTTGTCATAATAAATTACTCTGAAACCATCATGGAAAGCTGCTGTGGAAAGTTTCTAGACTAGACTTGCTATCAAAGACTTTTTTTTTCACTTTTCTTCTTTTTCTTTATTAAATGGAACTCTATTAAATGTTTTTGAAAGGACACAACAGCTCCACCACCACAATTTGCTTCTTTGTGGGTGTTGCTTAGCATTCATACAATTACAACACAAGTTAAGTTTTGTTTTGAATTGGTTGTTTTCCAAACAGCTTTTGTGCACTGATTTATTGAACATGGTGGGGAGGGGATAGTGAGAGGGATTCCTTCAGGGTTCAATCATCCCACCTAATTTTTCACAGCTCCTAAGATCCATACCACCCCCTGGTTGGACCCATCTGCTGGTAGGAAATGGTGCCTAGGGCACTATATTTCTCATTGACAGTTCCTGAATAGAAAGAAACAGAAGCTAGCAAAATGGCTGAAGAGAAATAAAAGATAACTATGTTTGTATTTAACAATCTTTAGATTGCATGCAGAAAGCTTCCTATGCTGTAGTATGTCAAACTATGTCAGAATGCGGTTGTTATGCAAGTCTATCATATCCTGTGGAAGCGAAGCTAAAGAAGACCTCAGCCAGGGAACACGCATTTCCTCCCTCCATTAGCATCTGTTTGGATTCTCACCTCTACAGCCTCTTTTTCTTTCTCCTTCTAACCTAACCCTTGACTCCTGCTCCCCCTCAGGAAACTTATTGGTTCTTAATTTATTCAGGGGACAATGTCAATACTCACTCCCCCAAAATCTTCACTACTTTCACCTCCTCAAACAGCTGGTATCCCCGTTGAGGCCAGGTGCAGGCATCCCTCTCCTTCCCGCAAGCATGCCTGTTAATGAGGAGCACTCCCTATGCTTCACTTCAGCCCACACTAAGGCAAAACGTTCTCTCTCACTTGGTAAGGGCTGTTCAGATCTCTCCATGAAGCCTTACCATATATTGAAACCTGTTATACATACCAGCATATACATATGCTTTGCCACACCTTACACAATTATAGCCATGCAGTACTGGCTCTTGCTTGAGACTGGACTTGGCAGTAATTAATCATGTGGAAGTGGTAAGGTTTGGTGTGACAGAACCCTGAAGCAATCTTTGAGGGACACTGTGACAGACTTATTATTTGTGAGAATGTCAATAGATAGTGTATACTTGGTATAGCTCTTGATGAAAGGGGTTTTCCTCAGGAGCACGGGGAAGAAACCAGTCAGTACTTCCTCTTCTCATCCGGACTGCTTAATTACAATTCACACGCCCATCTGCCTAACCCCGTGCATTATAGACACTGTCAGTACAGAGATTTCCTGGGTAAACAACTACAGTAAGTGAACTGGATGCATAAAGAGGTCTATTTTATAGAAAAAAAATATAGAAAAAGGGTGCTAAGCATTGCAGACATAAAGGGTCTGGTTTTCCACTACTCTGTACCTGTGTAGAGTGGGAAAAAATGGCTGTAAAAAGAAAGAAGGTCACAATTCTCTATCTACTTGCACATCATGTGCAATCTCTGCATCTTGTTCTCTGAACCATCACTACAAATATAGAGCACAGAAACATGTCGTTATGGAGGCTGAGAAGAAAGGAGAGGTAAATTGAAACACCCTGATTTTATAGGATCAGAATGAGGCCTACCCTGCATAGAAGTAAATTGCCAAGTAAAATGCAAAGAACTGGATTCAGCTGCCTCCAGTACCTGGGCTTAGACACTCAGTCCCTCCAGTAGCTGACCCTGGGTCCTCAGTGCCTCATGCATAGAGATGCCCAAACACACACAGGGGTCTGATCTCTCAGTCAACCCCAGACCCTAAAGTCTCTCTGCCAGATGGATGGGACCACTACTCCCTCCCACAAACAGCTCCTCCAGTTGTCTCACTCTTAAGAGACACATGGTCATGCCTGGCCCCTACGTCACTTCAATTACTTCTTTGCAAGCCTAGGTTGATATTCAGGAGTGATCACACACTGACCTAAAAATCCTCACCCACCCCAGCTGCTAACACTACAGACAGGGCCCCCTGTGACCCTGTGGTCCCACTCCAGTTGCTGGCCTCTCAGACCTCTATAGACACAGAAGAGCGCTGTGCACCCAGGAAAATAAAAAAGGAGTTTCATGAGAAGACAGGACAAACTGTGCTGATTAAGTGCAGGGCATGCTCAGAAAAGCCTACTGACCAGTCACTTGTTTACATGCGACTGCCCCCTTTTAGCCCCTTATCCCTGTTTTCCCAAACCTCCTCTGTCCCTCCCTTTCCCTGCTTGTGGTTCCTCCCCTAAAGTTTTGTGCAATCCCCAAATGTTCCTCCCCTGCAACCCATGTGTCCTGTACTCCCAGGCACTGACCTCTCTCAGTCTGTGAGGTGCTAAGAGAGACATGCTCCCATCTTGCAGACACCACTTTCTCTCTGTGTAACACAGCAGACCTGGATCCTAACAAAAGCCAGCAGGAAACAGAAGCCTCTGCCCCTTACAGATTCCTCTGCCAGTACAGTGTCATCCTGACACCCAAAATACTGTATCCATGTTCTCAGCTGCTCTAGAGCATTTAGATCTTGCTTGCACCTGACACACAGGGATAGCTTGCTTTGCATTCCTTGGTAACCACGTGGAGGGGAAAAAAGTTAAAGAAAATAATACCCAATATGAAACAATACACTGGGGTTGTAACCCACCCATCCTCTAAATTAAATGTACTAGCACGGTTCAAAATCTATTTATAAGAGCATTAGCTGGCATAATCTTGTTGCCAGCTTCTTTCACACTCTTTTTATTTCTATGTTCAAACATTTGCCTTTGGAATCCTCGCACTGCATTCAGGCCCCTTGCTGGACAATGTCTAAACCCAGAAGAGCAATTGTACCCTTCCGAACTGAGGCTTTGTTCAGCTGGAACACTACTGATTAACCACCAATTTGGCACAACAATGCTTTAAACTTAAAAGCAGACCTGCTTCAGAAAACCTGGCATTACACTTGGCATTGTGTGTTCTAGCGTATACATATATGGTGCTGTGACATACGGTTTCTAAAGCTGAGCATTTTCCTGGAAAGACTGCATCCCTGAGATGTGAGGGATGCATGTTTCAGGAATTTTTCCTACCTTGAGACAACTTTCAGCTAGATATGTATATCCTGGACACAATGCTTCCTGTAAAAATAACCCCTCTTGTACAAGAGTGGTGCAGCATATTTAAAAAAAAAAAAAGAAAAAAAAGAAAAAAAAAAGCCTGTATTCAATAAGCGTTTAAACAAATTTGCTAGCAGTGACTGGAGATAAGTTACCAGCTCTGCTTCATCTGGAAACTGAAGATAATCATGTGTCCCTCACCAAACACATTTTCATAGTACAATCACGTCATGCTTGTATTTCAAGATTTTCAGAGTCTTAAAATGAATTTCAAAAATCACTGCCAGGCAAACTCTTTGAAAGGAATTTTCTTAACCATGGGTAATGTTTTGCTTTATCATACCAAATGCATTTTGGATATTAACAATACGATGAAGTTTTATAAAAGATCTCCATTATTTACAATAGTTGCTACTCAAGTGACATTGCTCATTTCATCTAAGTAATCACAGCTCTTAGGCTGAAACTGGGGAGCAATATTATACAGTAGCTGAAAAAGAAATAGATTAGACTATATATATGTAAGAGCTTTCCAGTTTAATATCATACTTGCATTTCTAACACAATGATAATGCTCCCTAGGTACAGACTCAAAATCAGATTCAAATCACCATGGGTTTGTACATGTACATAATGAACACTGGGTATATTCTTTGAAAAATAATCACAGCACTCTCTTGCCAAAAAATAGCAACACTTTAAAAATTATTTCCTCTATAACACAGCCCCTTTTCCATGTGCAGAACAGATCACCTCCTGTTTAAATACCACAATCGTGACTACAAAATACCAGAGTCAGCCAATACTAAAAACACTTATGTGCTGTATATGTTCATAATAAAGAACAAAAATATGAAAGTACTTGCGAAAACAGATTGTGCACGTTAGATTTGGGGCAGCAGAGACTTGCACAATGACAGTCTTCTCTTGATATTGTGCTTCAATTTACAGTGGCCTGTTTTGCTTAGGAGACGCACCTGCCTCATCACTTATCTGACCTAAAAGAAGACAGACCATTTTTTGAAAGATATATAAACACTCTAATATGTCATGTCAGTGTTATCAGGAATGGCAATGAATATTATTTCCATTCTAATGATCTTTTCAGATGTATTTAATTCTCTATTTTTCTCTCTCTCTTTTTTTTTTTTTTTCCTTAATTGAAAGCCAGACAAGCAGGTGAGGCAGATGATAATAATGCTTTACCTCATGTGTGGTGTACTGCTTTCCATATCCCACTCTGGAACTTCTTCTCCTGTGGCTGAAAGAGAATAAAGGTAATTAACAAAGTACTGGAGTCTCTGGAAAGGGGAAGAGAAGGGGCAAGATGAGGAATGCTCATACATGCTCTGTGTCAAATTACACGCTGAGGTGGAAAGCAGGAGAACCTTTCTCACAGACCAAAATGGTGTTGTAAAATAACCTACAAAAAATTGCCTAGAATATAGTTCAGAAATCTTATTTTGGTTTCTACTGGTGGTACACAGCAGCCTTAGGCAAATAACTTTTCTTTGCATCCTGTCTGTATACTGGAGATGTTAATGTCTGCTTCCTTCTGCACCTTCTCCTGGCTATTCACCATGTGAATTCCTTGCAGCCAAGACTTTTGTCTCTTTTCACATGCTTATGTAGAGGGTTTAGCATTATCAGGCCCTTATATTGACTGATGCCTTCTGGTGTCATTGCAATACCAATATTTAAAAATTAGCTAACTTCTACTTACAGTTCCACCACTGACTTCAAAAGAAATTCTGCTATTTCAGTGAATGTCTATGTGATTTGGCTTACGGATTTAGTAAATAATTAGAATAATATTTACCAATCATTCTGAGATATGGCAATGCTTAACTAAGCTGTACAGAATACTTCTAGTCCCTGCCATAAGTGAAGCATGCAAATCTCCAGAACATTAGTAATAGCAGCATGTTCAGCACAAGTTGAGTAAAACGTGAAAAAAAAATAGCATTATATTTGGAAATTTGATGCCTTCTGGATGGTTTCAATATTCAGTGACATACATACTTTTGTCAATGACTGTAAAGGGAGGGAGTGCATATGAATGACATTTCACTCATTCCTCTTGATATTCAATTAGATGTGGCTGAT
>NW_010333338.1:0-7403 GCF_000700745.2 Antrostomus carolinensis | reverse complement strand
GGAATAGCTTTCAACAGCATTAATCAATAATGCAATAGCCCAGTGGTTGATAATGAAAAGGCAGCAGTTGCTAATGGTTAGCACTATGCTCTCTGAGACACTGCTCTTCTCTCATGTGAGATATTGTGGAGTGATGGTAACCCTCCTACATCATAGCCAGGTAAGCACGCACTCCAATTGAAGAACATTTCTGAAGGCCTTTTATCATTTCCCTCCCTACTACTAGAGCTGCAAAACTAACTTGCATTTTCAGGCATGAGATGTAACCATCCAAATAGCCCAGAAATTTTAGAGTATGAGTTTACCTGTGCCATTCATCACTCCAGAGTGGCCATTAGGCCTTGGACACATGATCATGTTAATTCGAGGAGAACAAATTTTGTCTTGAGATTAAAAGGAAAAAAAAAAACAGGTGAGCACAATGTAACTTCTTCCTGTGACATAGATCAGCCTCAAACAAAAAGCTTTACCCATGGGGATACCTCTTCAAACAAGAAATGATACATCTTGTCATGACCCAAAGCCCCAGTCTTTTGTTTACAAAGGTGTTCCTCAATTTACACCAACAGTCAAGTCAACAGAAAGACTTTATTGTGCCGCTGGTCGTTCTTCCCCCTATTAATCTCTGGAATTGTGATCCCTCTTCCCCTCCAGACACCCTTGCACTGGCTGCAGCCCAGATTCCAGGGTGCAGCACATACTGTTACTGTCTTCACACTAAAGGCCTCAACACGGAGCCCAGCATTGGTGCCAGCTGCCTGCCTGAGTGAATCATGAGTTACCACAGCTGGGACAAACAAACCCACTGAAGCTGTTTCTTCTCCCTTTTAAGTTGACTGACCTTCATAGCTGAACACTAATAGCTAAAAAGACTTATCACTAGAAGGAATCTCAAGTGCCAGCAGAAACACTAACCAGAGGATGTGAAGAGAGGACCTGACAGTACCAACTGAAAGAGCTAGCACATTGTCTGGTGGTGAACAAGTATGCCAACTGCAATTACCAAGGAAATTCTGGGGATTGTAAGAGAAAATATCCAGTTGGAGCAGTAACTGGCAAAATCCTAGGCTAGAAATAATGACAAAACAGACAGCCCTCTTCAAGGCTGTGTAGAAAGCATAGCATCTGCCCTCCTCATGTGCCACCTCTCTTCACTGCTGTTGGTGCAACTCTGCTTGCTAGTGCTTCAAGTTCTGCCTTTCACAGTATATTCTACTGAATAAAACCGGCCTCCTCCCTGCCCTTTGGTCTTATGCCTTTTATTAGACAAAACACAGTTCAGTGACTGTTAAAAGGAAGGCAGATTCTCCTATTTATCTTCCTCTCCTGTTGATAATCTTTAACTGAAAGGTTTCTAACATGAAGGATTTTGGCACCTCTTCTAGACAGGACCAAATACACAGTATATTCTTTCCTCACTTCCGTAATTGGTTTAAAGGTCCTGGTGCCTGTGGTACAATGCTGCTCTGTGGTACAATGAATAATCTACTTCACAAAATAATTATGCCATATAAGTTACAAAGCAGAATTATATTGATTTTTTAGTGCAAACTACATTATATCTGTCAGCATGCAGCATGTAAGTCACCTCTTAACAGAGCCCTTTGACTATGTGCTGTTCCTTTTACGTAGTGATCGTGGTGCTGCAGAGCAAATGATATAAGGAGTGGAATGGGGTCAAATGGGCATTGCTGCAGAGAGTATTAAGAACCTTATATTTAAAACTGGAAGATCTAGTCATCTTAACACAGGCTAAAGATTAGGATCAGTGCTTTTACAGGAAGATGAATTATACTTTGAAAAGTAGGGAATCTATCAGAATGAAAAGTCTGCTTCATGACAGCAATTTAGCAAATGCAATTTCAACTATGGCTGTAAAAAATTACGAACTTGACATGCTAGTAAATGTCAGTTACTTGAAGCTTATTATTCATTTTATGTACAACAGAGTTGTCTTAATACCCTGCTTAGAGCAGCTGAAAACAAGAATTATTTTGCTCTGTAATTCTGTAGTTGTATGTACATGACCCATTAGCAATGGCATTTTTCCTACCAATAGTTCAGAACATCCCCTAAAATTATTATCTAAAAGGATAATGGTACTGAACTTTTACAGCTGTTTTCAGTTTCTTCTGGTAAAAAAATAAACAAACAAACAAACAAACGACAACAACCCCCCCCAAAAATAGAAAACTGTTTTCCTGCAAACAGAAACATGCAAAGTTATTTTTTTATGCTAACACATTAAGTAAGCATGTAGTCATTAAGTTTGCTATCATATTTTGTATATTTTAGCAAAAATTGCTGGAAAAAAATATACACTTTCTCATATGAAGGAGCTCTTCAAGTAAAATTAGGTTTTTTTGTAATGTTTCCCATGATAGCAGCAGTTGCTATCAAAACAAACAAAAATTAGATCAGGTGTTTGTTAACACTGCGTTTCTAAAGATAAATAAAAAGCACTTTGGGACTACTCACGCTAAAGATTTGTTTCTAATGCATTATAACTTATATTCCACGACTACGAGCAATTTTCAGACTGCTAACCTTTTATAAAATTTTCCAGTTGTTTCAATGCAAATCTCTGTCATTTGATATAATATAGTACATGAAACACATCTCAACTTAGACTGCAGCTAGTCATGCATGAGGTGAGCAAGATCTTTCTACTTTTCTCCAGCTACCAGATAAAATCTGTGTCCTAGCATTGCTGATAATGGATCACTAGAGTCCCTACAGACTCAGAAGAGCGAAGCAGATGTGAAGGGATGTTGCTGTTTTTCCTGAACACATAAACAGAAATCAATCGTGTTTAGTCAGCTTGGGTGTGTATAAACTAAAGACAAGCTAAAGGGCTAGGCTCTTTTTATCAAATGGCATTCTGGGAATGTAGGTAAAAATCAGAGAGATTTAAATCTTTGAGTCACAGAAAGTATCAGAAAGGCTGTTAGAAGGATTAAGTAAATTAAATGTGTGAGATTTGGGGGTGCTTAGTTCTCTTCTGGAGTATGTACTGTCTGATTCTTCTTCAGTACGTGCCACTCCATTATTCCCTACTTCAGGTGCCTTTTTTCTCGAGCAGCAACCAGGGGATGTAATTTTTGTTAAGCAGTCTGACAGATGTTACCAATTTTGAGGGTTTTGTTATAAGAAATTTCTTAAAGCTCCTGTTCCAACAGTCGGGTGATTATACCAGATTTTCAGCTTTCAAGGAAACCTGAGGAGTAGGTCTTGTACCCTTCTCCATCTGATCTGACAGGGACATGGCTTAACATGCCATGGCACAGCAGTACTGGTCAGGCATCTCCTCTCATGAGAATTCCACAAAGCCACTTCACCCTTCAGCATGGCTGGGTTTATAAAATGTGGCTACATAACAAGTTTACACACAGTAGCTGCTTGTACATACACCCTACAGCTACCATTGCAGGGTTTCCTTCCTGCCCTGGCAGGCTATAAGGAAGCAGGAAAGTATACAGAGACACTCCAGGCACAATTGCTTGGTTATATATTCTGCAGAAAGCATAACATACAGCAATCACTTGCCACAGAAACCTTAATGTATGGAGAATCAGTTGTAGAAATACACTCATTTTAATTACAGGAGTAAATTATTATTGTAAATTAATTATTATTATTATTAGCAAATAAGCTATATCTTGACAGTGTAAGAGAAAGGGAAAGCCTTTTTACCAAGGTGTTTTGTTTCTTCAGTTAATTGAGAGCTTAATGAGCATTAGGCTCATATTCAGTTATTTAAGTCTATACTTGTTATTTAGAGTGAGCAGCTCTGCAGAAACTGAAGGGAAGAAACAGGCAAAAGGGTACCTAGCTGCAGGTTTCTGATCCTAAAACCAGTGTTATATTGGCATCTATGATCACCAGGAATAAAATTTGTCTGCCCTCATATTAGTGTAAACCTGTGAAATGTCTGTGCCTGAATTAGTCACCCTAGGCTCACTTTATAGGTATTGGAGAAACATGGACATCTTTAGAGGAAAATGCATCTCAGCCTAAGGTAAAAATTTAATTATTTTTCTCTGTAAAGAAGACCAGGGTGACATGCTCAGTCTTAAGATACTGAATTTCTACATCTAAAGTTAGGACTCAAGTGATCTTGACCAGCTAGAGAACCGATGCTCAAGGCTGCTTACTCATCTCGTCTAAAAGGCCATTGGATCTCTGTACGGAGACCTTGTAACAGCAACCAGAGGCTGAGATTTCCCTCTACTGGACACGTAGTTTAACCACAGTTTCAGACTCCTTGGTGCTCTCTGGTGCCTAATGAACCAACGCTTCCTCTGCACGAGGCACAGCTTCAACAAAAATGCAATTTATGGCCCCAGGTTATAACGTGGCCTACCAAACTTTGTTACCTAGGAGGAGAGGCAGGCAATATCTTCCCCTTCAAAAAAAAACCAACCCCAAAACCAAACCAATCAAACCAAACCAAAAAACCAAAAAAACCACCCCAAACCAAAACCAATTCCAAAAAAACCCCATGAGGGAATTAAAGTGGGAGTTTTCCACTTCCTGTGTGGAGGTTTGTTCTGTAAGAGGACAGTAACAGTAGTGGTGGCTTCAAACAGAAGGATGAACCTCGATTAGGACTGTGCAAAGAATGGCACAGCTGCTTGCCTTCAGGAAAAGGTGGAGAGAGCCTGCCTAGATGAAGCGAGGAATTCTCTTTTCAGAGTTCCTTTATGCTAAGAGTGCCAACTGCTGTTAGACACCTAGTTTGGCAAAGCCTGGGTACTTAACTTCAGGAGACCAGACCTAAGCCTTACTCTTTGGGTCTTAGTCCTCCTCTATAAAATAAGAAAAATAGTTCTTCTCTGCTTTTCAGGGACACTTAAAATAAACAGGTAGTTCAGAGATTCTCAGGGGATCAGATACTGAGGTAATGTCACTGTGCAAGTATTTTAAGGTTTTATCCTACATCCTCGTATCCTAATGATTTCATATTCTTGGCCTTTGAAAATGTCTATCTTTACAGGGAGAAGGAAGAGTATGAAAAGGAAAATGTCAAACCACACAAACCACACACCAAAAAAAAAAAAATTATCTTCAGCATCCTACATGGAAGATACAATAATTACTTCCAATCCTGGTATAAGGTTTAGTGGCTCAATTCCAAAAGTATTTTATGTTCTCTGACATCTCTTGTCATGTTTTTTATAAAAGCTGAGCCATTAAACAAATTCCTGAGAGACTACTTTGGTGGAGTTACCTTCAGAGGTGCCAGGAAATGTCTATTCATTTTTTCTGGCTAATTTGCCTTTAAAACTTCATTTTGCTTTATCTGTAGTTGTGATGGCTACAATGTCAAAGGAAACAATCAACACACTAGAAGGGGATGAAACAACAACATTCTGCTGTCCAGAAATGGTATTCCCCACAGGAATTAAACTGTGGGCTGCACATCAAGTTCCAGTTTTCTTGACAGTTTGTCCCTGGAGTCCTTATTGAAATAAAAGGAAGTAGGACGAGTACTGACAGAGATGATCTAAAATCAAAGTAGCATCTATATAGTAAAATTTAAAAAAAAAGACCATATATGAGGGTGGTCAGACAGTGGAACAGGTTGCCCAAGGAAGTTGTGGATGCCCCCTCCCTGGAAGTGTTCAAGGCCAGGTTGGATGAGGCTTTGAGCAACCTGATCTAGTGGAAGGTGTCCCTGCTGCTGGCAGGGGGGTTGGAACTTTAAGGGCCCTTCCAACCCAAACCATTCTATGATTCTATGATTTTTGCAGTTGAAAGGCAGACACGTGGAAGTCACGGAAAGGAGAAAGGAGACATTTTAAGTAACATCAGTTTGGCCTCATTTGTGTCTGTATCTTTTGTCATATGATCTGAGACTTATTTTTATAAGATTCCACCAGTTAAAGAGAACAAAGGCTGGTACCTCATCCCTGTCGAGGTGTTCAGCGTTTCCTCTACAAAACTGGGAGTGGACAACTTTGACTTTTCAGTTTGTCTAAACACCTCATTGTACCTTCTAGTTATTAAAAAATGCATTCTCAGTATTTCAGTGGATGATTTATGAAATTTACAGATGAAAGACCGAGACACCAAGATAATTTTAAAAATTCTGAAAGTTAATTTCCTCAGATTTTTTTCAAAGTATTATTTGTGACAGATTTCTCCTATTCACCAAATCTAATCTCCTGATTATACACAGATCTAATGTTATTTTAGACCATTTTATGAAGCCTATCACAATCACTGCCTTCACTGGCATATTGTAAAACTTGCCAGAGATTAAATTTTCTCAATGTTATCCAAAAACTCAGAAAAAGGGGAATTCCATATTCTAAGTCCCAAGCTAATTTTCTGTCTACTGAAGGTCATGAACTCACAACAAATATTTTTTAATCCAGAATTTATATAACATTTCATTTCACAATATGCTGGACTGGAAATGGCCCACTGTTTGTTTTTATACTTTGAAAGAGTACTTCCCACACACTGTTACATCTGAAAAGGTTGGCATTCAGTGCAATAAATAGCCAATACTGTAAAAAAAAAAGCAGGTGGAAGAAAATTTAATGTGACTCCATGAAGACTATTCAAGCAGTTGTGCTGAAACAACAGCATTGATCTCATGCTTTGAGAAGCTTGGTAGATTGTTGTAAGAGGTCATACCTGTGTAAGGCTTTAGGTATCACCAACAGATTGCTGTATTATTAAACAGCATTAGAGGGATGCATTCAAGACGTCGAATATATTACAATGCAGAGGATGTCTGTATGTACAACACATTGCAGTATTGCAGTATGCTTCTGATAGCCTATTGTATGCTAACACTGATTCTATTATCTCCTACAGGCAGAGATGGCTAAAGCACCGGGATGAGTTTTGTAGCTTAACTTGCTTCATTTTCTGAATTTCTGAACTTAATTTCCCTGAGACATTTCTTTTTGTGTGAAGCACCAGTTCAGCTCCCTGTGTTCCTCTGAATTGTCTTCCAGTGCCACCACCGAATCCAGCGGATCCGCTACAATGCTCTCTCGCTCAGGACTCTGAGGAGATGAAGGCAACATAGTGCGCTTCATGTAGACTAAGCAGGAAGTATGGAAGAAAGTAATAATCAGGGACGCATCAGAGGAAATAATGGGTCACCAGAAGAGAAAGGGCAGAGTGGTGGGGACAGGTAGGATTATACAAACATGGAAAAGGACGAGCTCCTCAGGACATCTCTGTCTGCCATTCCACATTTACAGATTATGGCGATAGAAGACTCCTGATAGGCATAAGAATCACCACATACTAAACACTGCACGTCTGTTTAAGAAGATGCACAGCCTTGCTGGGGTTGCAGAGAGTGTTTAAGACAAACTCTCAACTGCTTGAGAGAGTCCAGCGCAGAGCGATGAAGATGATTAAGGGAGTGGAGCATCTCC
>NW_010333337.1:0-2984 GCF_000700745.2 Antrostomus carolinensis | reverse complement strand
CCCAATCTATTCTATGATTCTATGATAATCAGATGGTCCTTGGAAAAGCATAGCTTTTGGGGAGCAAGGGAGGAGTGGTGTGTAATTTCTGTTCAAGGAACAGCATATATCTGCATCAGATTTACCAGAAGGGAGGGCAGGGCGTATCTGTACCTTTTGGGAATGGTGAGTGCAGAATACACTCCTTTGTTTCCAGGCCATGAAAACAAATAAGTCATGCTTTTTTAAAAAATCAAACCCAGGCTGTATGGTGCTGGTTCTCCCTCTTCTGGGAAATGAACCTTCAAGGCCACAGAATTTCTCAAAACTGTACTGATGACTTGGAAGTGTAAATTGTGTTTGTTTCTGCATGCTGTCAAACACATGGGGACTGACTGACCCCTGTGTTAACTCCCCTGGCATTAAGCTGCAAATCCATTGCACTGAATGGAGCTTTGTAGGTGAAACTCGGCAGGAAATGAATATTTGGGTCCTCTGAGCCATGTTAATATGACTTCCTTCTTGTGCTAATACAAAATACAGTTATTTTTTGCTTTGTACCCACAAAAGCTTAAGGTTGCAAAACAAACCTGTAATACCTTCTTTGCTTCTGGGGTGACATGGCAGCAGCTGAACATGCAAGCTTTTTTTCCTTGATGGCAACGTGACCTAGTATCTCCTCACTGTTACGCTAAGATCCAGGAGCAGCATTTTATTGTTCATTCAGGTGGGTTATGGTGATTGCCTTGAGTTCACTATCCTGACTTACACAGGAGGCTTTCCAACAGCTGCAGCATTTTGACTGTTCATGATAGGCAGCACATGAGGGGGACTCTTTAAATGAAATGTCTCAACAAAACAGGTAACCATCTGTAGCTTAATTATCCTGGAGAGAAAAGGCTAAACAAGGTCTTCAGAAGATTCATGCCCATAGGCACGTAGCTCTGTGATATACCTACCATGAGGTGTCCTAGGGTCCATCTTTCCATGGGAGTGAGCTCCTCTGCTGACAAAGGAGGTAGTAAGATGGTACTTCTTTGTGTCTGTACGTAACCTCTCAGAAATACAGCACCAAGCCCTCAGGCCAGTCTCTCTAACCCCTGCCCACCTAGAAAGACATGTGGCCCAACAGAAAGCCAGGGCAGAAAACTCCAGTGCAAAGCACAGCGGGGAACCTGACATGGCACCTATCATGATGTGGGGAGAAGCAGGGGAAAATGTGTTAACAACACTGAGATTGTTGTCAGATTGTTATCATTCTTTTCTCCAAATGGTCCATGGCTTCATGCATTTGAGACCCCATTCTCTGAGAACAGTTTAGAAAGGAGCCCAGCTGAAACTTGAAGGTGTTGGATGTAATGAAATGAGAAATTATTCATCTTGTTGGAGGGAGCAGAATTAAATTGCAGTTGACCTCCTCAGGATGTTCTGATTTCTAGGGTACCAATGACCACACTCAGTGTGTTTTTGCCCTCCTAATCCTTAACCCGTCTCCTTGGGAACCATTTCTCAGTGTGGTTCTACTAGCTAGCGTGTATACACACAGTTATTTTTAATGAGGCTTAGATGAGTACACATGGGGTGAGAACACCTATCTTCTTGCTCTTTGACCCAGAGATGAAGTCTCACCTGATCCTATATCCTGCTACATACATATCACTGATCAAATGACAGAGACCATGCCTAAAAGTATCAGAGTGAAGAGGATGCTGCTACTTAATTTTACTCTGCCGCTCTCCAAGGAAAATCAAGTAATTTGTGATAGCTTTTTTGATTCCTAAGAAGGAAGACTGCACTGCAATCCTAGATTGTGTCATGTGGTGTTTTCTATGGTACTGCATCAAGATGCTATTCAGTGGTAATAACTATTGGGGGATACTTTTTAATTAATAAAGGGTATGGACAATGGATATCACAAAACCACAGAATGTTAGGGATTGGAAGGGACCTCAAAAGATCATCTAGTCCAATCCCCCTGCCGGAGCAGGAACACCTAGATGAGATCACACAGGAAGGCGTCCAGGTGGGTCTTGAATGTCTCCAGAGAATGAGACTCCACCCCTCTGGGCAGCCTGTCCCAGGGCTCTGGCACCCTCACTGTAAAGTAGTTTTTTCTCAAGTTTAAGTGGAACCTCCTGTGTTCCAGCTCACACCCATTGCCCCTTGTCCTACCATTGGGTGTCAGTGAGAAGAGCCTGGCTAGACAGACCTCACAATTATTCCTGGCACTCTGAAGGATAAAAGCTGTTCTGCTTTGCTCCCTAGCAATGCATCTCCTTAAATGCCAGATCTGCAACTGAAAACTGAAACGTCTGTCAGGTTTACATGTGTGCTCAAACCTGCCATTGGTTTTGTATATTGAAATACTGTGAAGTGGCCAAGATGATTGTGGAAATATCTTAGAGGAGAATGCAAGAAAACATCTTAAAGATTGGGTCTTGATTTTGACATGAAAACTTACAACCTACATACGCAAGTCTGCTCTTACAGATTCTTAGCTGTCTGAACAGGACTGACCATTGCTGGTCACCAGATCTGTGAAAAATTTCAGACACACATACCACTGTGGTGTTTTTAAAAAGTCCCTGACAAATACCTGCTGCCTTTAATTTCAAAGGAAAATCACATGAAGTGCATGTGGTCTTTACCACTAAGCTTGGATGCCACCAGATCACCTGTAAAATGTTCAGAGAGCTATTATTTAAATCACTACTCAAATTATTTCAAGATTGAATTCCAAATGGAGCAGCATTAAAATGCACAATCCCCACCTGCATAATGTTCTTCCAGAGATTACTCTTACCATTTACAAAGTACTTCTATTTAGAAAAAGCGAAAAAAAGCACTAGTTTTCAATCCTGTAGACAGGGATTGCTGGATATGCACACATCACAGAAAGTGAGAGACTGGTATTTCAGGCTGTGTAAAGTTAATAAAGGGCTGTTAATTCACTTGGCATTAACAAATGTTTATTTTTACCCTTCCCTTCCCTTCCCTTCCCTTCC
>NW_010333336.1:0-8247 GCF_000700745.2 Antrostomus carolinensis | reverse complement strand
CAGGCCCCACCTCTTGAGCCTGTCAAGGTCCAAAATATGAGGAAGTCTGTGAATCTACTTTTCTCATCCTTCTACATTCACCTCTGAGGCTTTAGGATTTTCCAACCTTTAAATGAAGTTTGTTACTAGTTCAAACCCAGCACAGTGTCACTGGATGATGGAGCACAGTGGACTTTTTTTGTTCATGCTGAGAACAGCACTTGTCAGTTCCATTAATTGGTAACTTGGAAAAAAAAAATTGAACCAAAGATTGTAATTGCTCTAATTTCTCAGAAATTCCTGTGAGTCACAGTCAAGTTTTGTCTGAACCTGTGTCTTTCTGGTTTAATCTGTTAATTTGAGCACACTGCTTCCTAACCAAACAGTAGAATATAAAGCAGCTGGAAAACAGAAAAGCTAAGTTCTAATTATCTTAAAAACTACTTTAAAAAAGAAAATAAAAACTAATTAAAAAAATATCTGTTCTGCCCAGAATTAATTGGTTGCAGGTTGTATTAAACATACTATAACTTGATTTTTCAGATAAGACTTTGATGTTATTTAGTGAGGAAAAATTAATTCACTCAATTCTGATTTGAATTACTGAATTTAATATTACTTCAGTAAATAAGTAAAGTCAAAGGAACATATGCAACTAGCATTTGTTTCAGTTTTTAAATATTAGGTTTTTCAGTCCTTTTTGAGGGAAGGAGGGGAAGAAAATGCTGAATAAAAGCCACATTTACTAGTAAATTAATTGCCACTGAGCATCAGTGTGACAGGCTGATTGTCTAGTGGAGTTTGTTTTTAACGGGGCTTCACTTTGTAACTGCAGATCTTGCACAACGATTTGCTTGGCAATGATTTTTCCAGTAATGAACAATTAAGGAAGAATATGATGCAAACCAAAAGGAATTTTGCTTTGACACATTTTTCTCAGCAGTTCCTGTGTTGTTTTGGATTGTGAGTCTCTGTAAGGAGAGTTTTGTGATCAGTGAAATAAGATGTGAGCCTCAGATACAGAGTGACATCCAATAGGTGATGGACATGAGATGCCTTATCTGGACACTGCTTTTACTGTCTCCACCTGATGCCATCAGGTCAGCTCCCATCCTCCAGAGCAAGATTTCCCTGCTCCTCTACATATTTAATAGGCAAGAAGCTTCCCTGGTGTCTTTTTACCTTATAGCAGTTTAATAGTAGCCCATTATCTCAACCCTGCAAGTGTTTTCAAGATTAATCCTCTGATTGTTCTGCCTTCCTGTATGTATTATAAAACCCCAGCCTTTTCTTTTCAGCAAGGTCAGCTCCTACAGACTTTAGAAACCTCTTTACAAATGCAGCCTCTGTAGTAATGTTGCCTGAATCCAAAACAACACTTGACTTGCATTTTACCACACTATAAATTATTTGCAGACATCTTAATGACGGTGAGGTAATTTGACATGAAAGCTCTTTGCTGTGTTTTTTTTTTTTTTGTGTTTGCTAAAAGAACATATAAAAACCTGCCAGTATTTAAGAAAAGCAAAGTCTCTTGCAGTTTTGAATGCTTAGTTTTAGGGAAATAGCAATACTTAAACTTGCTTTCCTTGCATTTTGGAGAAAACATCTCAATTTTTTTTTTCTTCTGTTAAAACTCAATTGATACTTTTTTTTTTTTTTGTTTCTCCCAAGATTGCTGTGTAGATGATAGAACCTGGCTGGTTTCACAGCTGTGTTTTGATAACTGAGTCTCCTCCTCCCCAAGGTGACCCATACATCAAAGTTTCTCTGTAACCACACACCCTATTGGTCTGGCTGAAAATTAGGCAAATCTCTAAATAACCTTCCTCCCTGCTGCTTGGAGTGACTGAGAAAAGTGTACTCCACACTATACATATTTTTTCCAGTGAATGATGTTATAAAATGCACAACACTATTCCTATAACCTGCTCTTAATTTTCTATTTATTTTTTTTAACCATTCCTGTGAATCTCTAAAGTGGGCAAATATTCTTGTGTCTATTCCATCCTAATAAAGCTGAGTATTATCATTTTATAAGGAAGGACAACAGCCTCCTGGCACTGTAGTCATTAAGAATATTGGAGAGTGTTTTGAGTGAGCATTGAGAGAAAGTTTGGGGTTTTTTTTTTCCCCCTGCATTATTGTTGCTAAATAATAGTTATGTAAGAGGGATGGGGCCATGCAGGTGGTTCCCCATTGCATTCCCATCAGGCAGATAACAGTAATTTGAAAGGTTGGCAGGAGAACTTTACAGCCAACTTATACAAATGTTCTTTGGAGTAGATTTAATACTGTGACCATCACAGCTTTATTATGTGCTATATTGTAAAATTATCTTCTTTTTATACAGTCAAAAGGTGTGTTTAATATTAAAAAAAAAGAACCTCATTCCTTTTTTGTTGATGGCAGCTCCATGGGAGGCAACAAGAAGTTATAAATAAGCAGCTTGTTTATTGGTATTAAAATCAGAGTGTTCAAGCCATTTTCTGAAAATGTTTTATGGTTTCAGAAGTTTTGACATTGAAATTTTTCATGTGGTTGTTTTGCTACATTTACTTTTGCTTTTAATACATTTACTAATATATTTAAATCAGTCCTATTGCACATGATTTGCATTTAATGGTGTAGTAAGAGAGTCTAAAATATCTATTTTGAATTACATATTTATTATCCTCTACTGTCTGTTTTTGATTATTTCAACTTTGCTTTTCCAAAGGGAAAAAAAACCTGTTGAAATTCCAGTTTGCAGGCTTTTGAGACCAGTATTTGCAAATAACATGATTTCTTGAGACCTGGTGTATAAAGTCAGTGATAGGAGGGATTGGTTTTTGGAGCTTGAAAGACATTTGTTCTACTCTTGACAGTAAAAAACCAAATAAGCAGAAGATCTTGCAAAACATCAAAGTCCTGATCATCTGTTGCATACCACAGCTGCCTCTTGTTGGGATGAGCCCTTTGTGTGACCCTGCTGCATTCCATGTCCTGAGCTTAGGTGACTTTTGTGTGCTCCAATGTTGCACAGCACTTTAGTCTGTCCCTAACCACAGTTTTTTGACTGCTAGTTTGAGAGTCAGGAACAATTCCTGCATAGTTAGGAACCCTCATTAATTTTTCATCCCTGTGAGATGCAAAGTTTCCTCTTCTGAGTGTAGTGCTACTGAAGAAGTACAAAATAGATTTTTTTGGTTTTAATGGGATAAAGGGATTTTAATCCCTTGTTTGGTTGCTGCCTTGAATTGTGACTTTTTGGTCAAACTGGATTCTCTCTGTGTCAAACTTCCTACTCCAGTAATCACTTTTAAAGCTTTTAAGGTGAATGAAGGGCAAGTGTTGTGTAAACTCAGAGGTGGCTGTGCTGCCTTCCAGGTGCTTGTCCCGTGTACGACAGACTCAGGCAGTTGAATGAATGCTGTCTAAGCAATTCCTCTTACTGGTTTGTTTGATTTTGTTTCTGCAGCTTCCACCCGTTTTGTGAAGTGTGAGAAGTGTCACCATTTTTTTGTTGTACTGTCGGAGGCAGACACAAAAAAGAGCATCATTAAAGAGCCCGAGTCAGCAGCAGAAGCTGTGAAACTGGCATTCCAGCAGAAGCCGCCGCCTCCACCGAAAAAGGTTTGGTTCTTAATTTCACCCCAGTGTTTCCTTGTGTTATTTTACTTCTTAATCCGCATGGGGTGTGTAGTGGTCTGCTGTGACAGAGCAACAAACCATAAAGACCATTAGATTAAACCTTTGAGCTCTATGTGACCCAGCAGAGCATTGATAAAGGGAACAAGTAGATTCAATAAAAGTAGTTTGGTTTGGTTTTCTTCTGCCTTTGTCTTGTGACCCATGTCCAGTACTTTCATTTTCTCCTTGTGACCCTGAGGCTAACCTCAACCTTCACTAACCATAGTATCTTTTGTTTCCTACTCATACTCTGTTCCCTTGTGTTAGCAGCTTCCTTCTGTAGCTGCAGAACCTTTGCTTTGCCCTGTTTCTGGGTGAGAAGTGCGGCCAATTAGCTCGTGGCCATGACCCATCTTTAGTCATTTGGTTTCCCTCTCCCCCATCACAAGAGAGACCTGGAGCAGCTGGAACAAGTCCAGAGGAGGCCACGAGGATGATCCAAAGGCTGGAGCAGCTCTGCTGTGAGGACAGGCTGAGAGAGTTGGGGCTGTTGAGCCTGGAGAACAGAAGGCTCCAGGGAGATCTTCTAGCGGCCTCCCAGTACCTGAAGGGGCTGCAAGAAAGCTGAGGAGGGACTTTTCATAAGGGCAGTTAATGACAAAACAAGGGGAAATGGGTTTAAACTGAAAGAGGGGAGGTTTAGTTGAGATATTAGGACAAGTTCTTCACTGTGAGGGTGGTCAGACACTGGAACAGGTTGCCCAGAGAAGCTGTGGCTGCTCCTCCCTGGAAGTGTTGAAGGCCAGGCTGGATGAGGCTTTGAGCAACCTGGTCTAGTAGAAGGTGTCCCTGCTGCTGGCAGGGGGGTTGGAACTGGATGAGCTTTAAGGTCCCTTCCAACCCAAACCATTCTATGAAGTAAGGAATAGTGAGGGAATTTACTGTGTTTCTCAGTTCCTAGTGGACTGTAGTGGTTTCTGAAGCTGCACGTGGCCCCTGGATAGGCCTCTTCTAAGAAATTAAGTGTTCTTGAAATTTCTGTTCCTCTTACAAATTTGGGTGAAAATGACAATGGGTTTAAATCTTCATGGGGGAGAACTGACAGACACAATATGGTTGTGTAAGTGCCACGTTTTTAAGTGAACTTAACAGGAATATATTTTGTATTTTAGATGTTGGGTTTCTAATCAGTTCTGTAATAGTTAATTTGGACCAAAGTCCATCTTCGGCACAATATACTATATTTTTTTCTTTTTTACTGCAAGGTGGTTTAGAAGTGTTATTATAAATTAGGGGGTTGGTTTTTTTTTTTTTTTCAGATTTATAACTACCTCGACAAATACGTTGTTGGTCAGTGTTTTGCCAAGAAGGTGCTTTCAGTTGCTGTGTACAATCATTACAAGAGAATCTACAATAATATCCCAGCTAACCTGAGACAGCAAGCAGAAGTTGAGAAGCAGACTTCTTTAACACCAAGAGGTTTGTATGATGTTTGTGGGGCTTTTTTTTCTGGTCAAATAAAACTTTAACATTTCAGGGCTCTAATTTAAGAAACCTGAGAAAGGTTTTACCTTGACATTGAGTGTTTTGTAATTGGAATGAACTAAAAGAATTGCTGTGAAATTTAATTTTCACTATATGTAAACTTCTGTGATTTTATTTAAACATAATCCAGGAGGTTTATGATGCTATGGGTATTGCCTACCATATTGCATGGTTAGCATTTTTTAATGGTGCATGTTATTAGGCATTTTAGCAGCTAGAACAAGTCTAGAGGAGGGCCACGAGAATGATCCAAGAGCTGGAGGAGAGGCTGAAAGAGTTGGGGCTGTTCAGCCTGGAGAAGAGAAGGCTCCAGGGAGATCTTATAGTGGCCTCCCAGTACCCGAAGGGGCTACAAGAAAGCTGGGGAAGGACTTTTCATAAGGGCAGTTAATGACAGAACAAGGGAAAATGGGTTTAAGCAGAAAGAGGGGAGGTTTAGATTAGATATTAGGAAGAAGTTCTTCACTGTGAGGGTGGTCAGACACTGGCCCAGGTTGGCCAGAGAAGCTGTGGCTGCTCCTCCCTGGAAGTGTTTAAGGCCAGGCTGGATGAGGCTTTGAGCAAGCTGGTCTAGTGGAAGGTGTCCCTGCTGCTGGCAGGGGGGTTGGAACTGGATGATCTTTAAAGGTCCCTTCCAACCCAAACCATTCTATGATTTTTCCCTTAACTTTTTAAAGTGAATTTACTAAACTTTTTCTTTCTAATCTCATTTGCTGCTTGATGTAAATCTGCTGCTTAATCTGGAAGGAACAGTGTAGATCATGAAAGCAATATTTTGTGTAGGTATTTTGATGAATAGCTGCTTTCTAACCTGGCTTGCTGCATCTTTTGGTCACCATAGTATTGTTCCATATCTAGCAGGTGTAGATGGAGTTACTCTTGGCAGTACTTTTGCTACTGAGTAAGTGTGTAGTTATGTTGATCTGATTTATTTTTAGGAGTAAGATTAAGTTACTGCCTCTGATTCAAAGTGTACCTTGATTTCTTTTTTTTTTTTTAAGGTGTTTTGTTCTGTCTTGCAGCAAGTAGTACACTAAGCAAACAGAATCTTTGTTATTTGAATTTATGTGAAGAAGTATTTTAACTGTGGGGGAAACATCAGCACTTTTCTGGTAACGGTAGGAGAGTAGTTGGGTACTTGGCACAGAGTTCCTCACCCTTTACAGGGAGATAAAATGTTGAACATCCAGAGGGACTGGCTGTCAACATTTATAATGGACAGTACTTAGGATTATGTGAAATCTTATATTGCAACACTCAGATGTCAATGTGAGAGTTTAAGGAAGCCTTTTCAACACAAAGTTACTTTATAGCATTTTTTTACCCTTCTATAAATGGCTTTAAAATGAAAATCTAATCAGAAGTAATAGACTGTTACTGTTTTAAGTAGTAGAAAGCTTGCTGTCATTTTAGAAGCATGCAAGTTGGGCTTTGGGTTAATTTTGACAGCAATAAAAGCTAATTTATGTGGGGATTTCTTGTTAGAAATACATTCATACACAGTGATGAGAGGTATTCAGAAGAGGGCAGGAGGTAGAGAATTTATAAGCTTTATAAACTTATTTTTATTACTGTTTTCATCCTCTCTCTTAGAATTAGAAATCAGAAGACGGGAGGATGAGTACAGATTTACAAGTAAGTGAACTCTCTCCTCGTGTCCTCCTCTGTAATATCTACTCTTGATTTTTAATGTAGAATAGTCTTTAGTGACCACTAGTTGAAATGTTGGGTAAAATCCTTCTTTAAGTAAATGTAATTGATGACATTGAGCATATTTTTAACAGAGGTGACTAGGATTTGACTCCTTATCTAGTTCTAGGTGGAAAGCAAGTAAAACTTAAAGAAGCCTAAAAAATTCTCTGTTCTTAGAGTTGTCCTCGATTGAACAAGTGAAAATTGAGGTTTATTTTTAATTTAGAACTGAAGTTTGATGGGAGGTAGATAATAAAGGAAGTCAGGCAACTGTTTTCTGCAGAGTGTTTGTATTCTTAACAGAAACTGTCACCTTCAACCTCAGAATGCCTTTTCTTTTTAATTTTCCCTTAATCTGAGTGAGGTCAGTCATGTTTGTTTCAGTTTACTGGAGCTCTCACTGGCTATTGAACTTCTTTCTTAGCCTGATGTAGATCAATTTGTAATCCCAGTTACACCTCTTCAATATTCTACCCTGTAAACCAATTAAAACTCTTAGTGTTCTGAAAAAAAAAGAAAATCCAACTCGGTCTCTGTATCCATGTGTCGAGATAAAACCTGTAACAACTGATCTAAGACAAGTTTTTAAGTCTCGAAAGCAGACCTGTGTGTTGCTTTTGTAATTGTTCTAGTCTAACAGTTCTTGTGCTTTTTCATCGTAGAGATCAACACTTTTGAGTTCATTTCTTATCATGTGTTAAAAATAAAAAATTCCAGTTAAAATGAGTCAGTTTGTAAGGACTGAATTTGTTTTTCCTGTAGAGGAATATTATTAGATAATCCACTGTACAACTGACATTCTTTTCATATAAGCAAATATATGCTGGTGTAAAAATTCACTTGGAACTCGTGTTTTTGTAATAATTGTGCCCTATTTCTGTTGCAATCCTATCTGTAAACTTCTGTACAGATAGAATTACAGGTTGGCAGGGTAAAACAGAAGAATTGAGGTTTTATTGTGTATTTAAATGGATGGCAGACGTTGTCAGTGCTCAAACAGTGCTGTTATTGTTCTCTCTCCAGAACTACTGCAGATTGCTGGCATCAGTCCACACGGTAACGCTTTAGGAGCATCGATGCAGCAACAAATGAACCAGCAGATACCTCAGGAAAAACGGGGAGGAGAAGTACTAGATTCACCCAATGATGACATAAAACTTGAAAAAAGTAATATTTTGCTGCTTGGACCAACTGGATCAGGTATAGAACTGCATGGTTTTATAGGTGTCAGGTTTTTCTTAGAATTGATTGTTAATTTGGTTTTGGTTTCGTTATTTTTTTTTTTCTTTTGTGATTATTCCAATTTGATGTATAAAAAGCTAAACTCTGAATTCCAAACTGGGATTTTGTGCTTTCATACCATGGTAACTAGCTGAGCTAAATGGCCTTGAAAAGGAGGTCTGGTCATGTGGTTTTCTT
>NW_010333335.1:0-3212 GCF_000700745.2 Antrostomus carolinensis | reverse complement strand
TTCTATAATATTTGTTAAGGCAGATTTCTCCCTAAAGACGGCAGATGGTTACTTCCCTCTGGTGCTGATATTACTTTTGACTAAGTTTTCCAGCTATGCTCATGCATACATTAAAAAGACACAAAATACAGACAAGTTACTCAAAGATCACAGATGCTGCCACACTTCAACTGAAGTTGGGTAAATAGTTATCAACTTCACTCTAGTTCACTGTACCTCTTTGATTTTTAACCACTCGGTTTTCTAACCTGGGACTTTTTGACTGAACTGGTCAGAGACAGACACCATGAGAAGTGACACAGGTAGACCTGAAAGTACAATAATTTCTAGTACAGAAGCAGGATGTTAAGGAAGATGGTGTTAAGAAAGTGGTATGGAAGGAGGGACACAACCTCTCAACTAGGCTCTGCCAGGACAGTATGACTGACCATATTCTACCTTCTAGCTGAGACACATCACCCAGCTAGCAGCACTCACTATCCTTCATCTTGACTTGGAGCTGGCCATCTCAAACTGAAGGGAGCATTTAAAGTTTTGGTGTCTTCACATAATAGTCTATAGAAGTAGAGAGGTTTCATTTAGTACTGACTACTACCTCTCTCAAGTATAAGGACCTCTTTTTAATTCTGCCTATATTGCAAACACAGATCAGGCAAACTAAGGGTAATAAGTGTTCCAGAGGACTTGCTTTTCCTCTGAACCAAAGAGATAGAACAGTCCTCAGTCTGCACTCATATCCTTTACACAACTTTTTTGTGCCATTCACATATCTGCAGACTTAATACCATCTTTACTTTCACTTACTATTTTTTCCAGGTTGAAGACTTCTGTTCTGCTCAAATTCTTCTAGTGGTTTTATCATCTTCTTGATCTACTCTGAACCTTTCCTAGTTTGAATACAAATGGAATTACACAGAATTCTGTCTAAAATAATTTGCCCGTTCTCCCTACCTTCCTTTAGGCTGTTCTTTTGATGATTCTTTTGAAATGTCTACTTGCACATAGCCTATTGAGGTAATTTTTATAGAGGGTAAGAAGTGGCAAAAAGCCAATGCAGATCATGGATGTTGTCGCACAAACAGAAATGTGGTTAGAAAAGTATAAATGCATGTGTCCATGTAACGGCACTTGCGTTATTTCTGTAGCATTGTTACCTTGGGATATATACAGTTGATACACACTCCCCATCAGAGATCTGGGATAGTAAATTGGAGAGCCATTTCAGGAACAACTTGTTTGTGCATGTTTGTTTGTCTCTGAATACCCTCTTCCTGATCATCAGGTTAATGGCTTTGAAATGAAGGTTTTTGCTACAATAATGGGAGGATTAATATGAAAAAAATTGTAAAAATAGATCCATGACATCAAGCTCTCAAACTATCAATTCTTCACTAGGCATAGGTTATGGGATGACAGGCTCCAAAGTTGTTGAAATGTCTGTGTGAGAATAAAAAAGAGCAAACTAAGGAAAAAAAAATCAGGGAACAAGCTCATCTAAACGCTGATGAAGTTTATATGTGAAATCAGTGAAACTGGAGGGGTTTGTTATTGAAGATAGGATCAGCATGTACCTCGGAGAGGAGCTCCTCATAGGAAATGGCAAAAAGGGCGCAGAGGGAATTAGAGTATCTACTTGGATCCAGAGTTTAATGGGAGTCAGAGCCAAGTTCCACCCGACAGCTGAAATTGCAAGTTCAGTTCATTACTCTGTGTGAGACAGGAACTCCCAAATCAGCGGTCTCCATAGAGACATAATGAAATGAAAAAGAGAAGAATCTACAACTTCTCAGGAAGTAGTGAGCTGATTATATTTTAAAAGTTTTCATGCCTTCCTGTAGACTTCATGAACACAAATATTGGGGGAAAAAAAAAAAAAAAAAGTGGTGAATGATGTTTAATATGAAAATACAGGGATTTGGCTTGATACTGCATATTCTCTTGCTTTTCAGCATCGTGCTCACCAATCCCAGCACCATAATCTCAGCACCAAATCTGTCCTACATGCCCTGCTAGAAGACATAAAGCCCCCCTGAAAGGTAGTTGACTGTTGGAAGATGTACAGATCCCCAGAAAACACATATGTCTGCTGAAAGACATATAATGTTCCAGAGAAGGTACTTACTGAGAAAAGATTGCAACACACATGTATCTGTGGCCTAAGGGTGTTTCCTGGTAGACTGGAACAGGGAGAAACTTTATCCTAAGTCAAATTGGAAGGGGGGATATTGTTTATTGTTTTCAGGTCAAAATAGCAGAACAATGAACAGGGCTTAGGAGTGGGAGTTCTAGGACAAGTTGAACAGTGTAGAGCCAAAGAAAGAGAAGGACAGAGTGGGATATGTGATGAGGATATGGGGGATATTTGGGAGCTTTTTTTATATCCTTTCCTGTGCTGGCAAACCCAAATTCTCCTGTAACTAAATGTTTGACTGGTCACACATTCTAGTTACTCTGGCAAGCAAGGAATAGGCAGAGATTCACCCTACCTGGTTCCTCCCCACTGAACAGATCTTGTGTTTCCCCAAGGCCGTTTCTGTGTTGCACTCAGCAGTTTCTCAGAGCTGTCCCTGACTTAACCTTCCCAGATCAGATTTATGGGCATGGGGTGGAAGATCACTGGGAAGGGTATTATTAATGTTATATTTAAAAATACACAACACTCTTCTGTCATACTGGACCTGAGAGGCTGATACATTTGTTTTCCAGAGTATTTAGCAATCTGGTATACTGAAAAGCAAATTCCAATGAGTTTCTGTTGTAGTTTGGAGAGCGCAATCAACCATAAATCTGTCCTTGAATGTCTTACACTCTCCATTCAGAAAATGAAGATGTAGTCAGCAGAGACTATGCAATTCAAGTGACATACTCAATAGCAAAGGCAGGAAAACAATCCTGTCCTTCAGGATAACTTCCAATTCTCATACATGGAAGCCAGCCCTTCTCTTCCTGTACACTTTTCTCTTTCCATCACCTCACTTAAATACCACATTCTGTAAATTATACTATGAGGATCCCACAGACAATAGATCCTTTAATTCATGTCCCTGATGTATCCCCAAACTTGATCCATCTGTTCCCCATTGAAGAGAGCAGGGATCTTGTGGAAGAAATTGTGAAGTCATCTGATTACATAGAATATCAGAAAGCATAATGAGGATCCCACCACAGGTAGAGACATACATCTATATATCAATGGTTTGGAACCGACACCC
>NW_010333334.1:0-6973 GCF_000700745.2 Antrostomus carolinensis | reverse complement strand
GGGAGGACAGGGAAGGTTTTAGGGAGGGGGGGAGGACAGGGAAGGTTTTAGGGGGGGGAGGATAGCAAATGTTTTGGGGGCTGGATACCAGAGTTTGGGGGCAGGATAGCGATAGTGCTCAAGTCTGGGCTCAGTGAAGCCCCGGTGCCGCCAGCAGGGCTGAGTGGCTGAAGGGGTCTTGTGTTTTGACTTCTGCATGTGCCAGAGGAAGCAAAACTGGGAAGTGTTTTGAACTGCTTTGCATGAAAACTACTGCCTCTCTCTCTCTTTTTTTTTTTTTTCCCACAACTACACTTCATTATCCAGCTTCTTGATGCCTTGGCCACAAGTTGGCGAGAGCTATCAATAGTACATTGTTGACTGGATGGGGGGGTGAGGGAGGAGGGAAGGGAATAACAAAGCTGCCAACAACTTTCTGGGGGTGGGGAGCTGCACAGCAAAGTGCTTTGTCATGCCTCTCCACATCCACTACTCCTGAATACACACTGGTCCATTGATAGCCCCGCTCATGCGGTGACGAGGAACTGTATTAATGCCAAACACCGCTGAGCATGCGCACCAAGAGCTTTGCCCTCGGACATCTTCAGTGCAACTGCTGAATATCTTTTTTCTTAGTGTGTTTAAACAGCCTTTTCTCTGAGCAGTGTCCGCTGTAGGCCGCAGCATGTAAAGGGCCCGGTCTGGTGAACCTGGAGGAGGAGATGTGTCGAGGAAGAATATTTGTGTTTCCTGCAGAAAGATTAGTTTGGGATGAGACGGCAAGCCAAGATCTTAGCAAATTCTGCCTGTGTCGGAACTGCATGTGCGAGTTATTTTTTTTGGCATTCAGAAATGCCAAATTTCAGTCGTTGGTTTGCAGTCTGGTAACCAGCATTACCATGTAGGCGGTTCAAGTGATTCTGACAACGCAGCTCGCTCCTTGGTCTTTTACTTAAGCCTGTGTCCCTCATGGAGATGGATTAGAGTAGAAAAACACCGTATTGGGAACAACTCGAGTGAGAAGTTTTAGGGCAGACAATAAGTTGTCAATACATCTACAGAGTCTGTCCTTGTTTCTCGCTCCATGTGCTTATTAAAACTTCCCCCCCCCCATTTTGGTGATGTTTACGTAGCTTTGTGCTGGCATGTTTCATAATGGGAATGCTGGGGAATGACCGGTTTCTCTGCCTTGCTTTTGCAGGTTTTGTTAGAGGAATACGGCTGCTGTGCCGTGCCTCGGCAAAGAGCTTTTGTGGTCCTGATAAAGGGAGCAGTGCTCCAGAAATAAAATAATTTGCTTTCATGATGTTCCTAAAAGCTAGGGCAGGTATTAAAGCCAGTGTTCAAAGTGATCCTGAAAGGCCTCGAGTACTGGGTGCAATTTTGGGTGTCACAGGATTAAAAAGATCTAAAGCTCCTGGAGAGTGTCCAGAGGTGGGACACAAAATTGGTGAAGATTTTAGAGGGGAAGCTGTACGAGGAGAGGCTGAAGTCGCTTGGTTTGTTCAGCCTGGAGGAGACTGAGAGGAGATCTCTTCACGGTCTAGAACTTCCTCCCAAGGGGAAGAGGAGGGGCAGGCGCTGATCTCTTCTCTCTGGCCACCAACGCCAGGAGCAGAGGAAATGGCAGGAAGATGTGGCAGGGGAGGGTGAGGTTGGCCATGAGGAAAAGGTTCTTGAGGCAGAGGGTGGTGGAGCACTGGAACAGGCTCCCCCGGGAGGTGGTCATGGCCCCAAGCCTGACAAGATTCCAGAAGCATTTGGCCAACATGTGCCCTCAGACACATGGTCTGAATGTTGGGATTGTCCTGTGCAGGGCCAGGAGTTGGACTGGATGATCCTGATGGGTCCCTTCCAGCTCACAACATCCTATGAGTCTATGACATCCAAACAAACTTAGAAACTGCAAGGGAAGCTTATAGTCTTGCTCTCAACAGTAGATCTGTGTGGTGAAGTTGTAATTTTTAGGGGTGGGGTGAAGGATGCTTGGATGATGTTTCATTTGCATGTGAAAACGTCAACTTCAACGTTGTAGAGTCTGTTGAAAATATCTGAAGAACCAACCCTTTCACTCCTCCTCCTTTTGAAAATGTGAAACTTAAACCTCCTCCTTCTGGGTCCTGTTGATCTATTTGTAGATATTTGTCTATAGAAAATGTGTGTGCTCATCTGGTCATGCGTTTCCAGCCATCTGCTCTTGGCAGCCTTCCAGCCATCCCTTATTAGCATGAGGTTGCTCAGCACTCTCTCCACGTTCCTGCCTGCAAAGCCCCTCCTCGGTTTCTAACAAAACACTGCTCGTTTCTGATACGACTTGGGCTGCAAGTGGTTTTCGTGTAGATATCCGGGCGCTAAAGCCCCCATAGCTGCTTCTAACGTGCTGTGGAGGAGCAGAGCTACGAGTGGTTTGGGGCCACGGGGAGCTGTAGCATCCAAAATATGATCCCTGCTAATGTAACCTGGTGTTCTCTCTCTCTCTCTTTTTGTCTTTTCCTTGCAGTAGTATTTTACCTTTGAGTAACTGTCCCCAGCTGCAGTGCTGCAGGCACATTGTTCCAGGGCCTCTGTGGTGCTCCTGATGCCCCTCACCCACTGTCGAAGATCCCCGGTGGGCGAGGGGGTGGCAGGGATCCTTCTCTTTCAGCTCTGATATATAAGGTGAGAAAGTTTTGATTTTTAAATAACGACCTGTACCCCTGTTACAACCGTGTTTGGTTCCTTTTGCAGTCTGATGGGAATAAATGCAAATAACTCCAAGGTAATAAGTGGGAAAACAGTTAATTTTTCAGTGATCCTGTTGGCAGATTGCTGAGTTGTGGGCAGCACTCTTCTGCTTCAATATCACCTGTTTATTCAAAAACGAGAGACCTTTTCTCAGAGTGGTGCAGCAAATAATTCACCAGCCCTGTTCCTAGAGGCCTGTTTCGGGTATTGTATGCAGAGCCAGCGTTATCAAAACATGAAACAGCTTCTTAAATGCCTCGCAGAAAGAGGAAGCGGGAGGCAGAAAGGTGAAATGCAGAGAGACGATGGCTGATAAGCTCCTTCCTGTGCCCTAGCCTGGAAGGCAAAGCTGCCAGGGCCTGGGAGCTGCCTGAACCGATGTACAGAGTAACTCCTGGCTTGATAAAAAAGGGCGAAGTGGCCATCACCTCACAGACTGGGACATCTCTAGAACACGTGCATAGGGTGAGGTAAGATCAGGAAGGCTTTGTGTCTGCAGACTTGGTGTGGAGCATGTGGGTCTGCCTCGCCTTTTTTTTTTTTTTTTTTTTTTTTTTTTGACCCTCTGCATTCTACAGGACTTTTTCTTTCAAACGAGGAGACCTGGCTGTTCCTTGCTGTAAAATATCTGTCACTTGTGCAGCTTTGTGTTGCACACGGCTGTCTTCCAGCTGGGACAGGGGCTGTTTTCCCACAAACCAGGGAGTAAAGTGTTATCAGATGAGGTGGCCTAAATTTATGCTAAGCTTGCAAATTTGGCTTCTCAGAGAGGAGTGTTGTCATAGGTGTTAGACTTGATTTTTTAATTACCCTGTGGGAGGCACGCAGACTTTATACAATGAGAAGATACAGGCCCTTTTGGGTCACCGGTACCAGAGTCTCCTCTTGAAATTCATAAGAGAATCACAGACCTCACTGCTGCTTTCATAGAATCATATATCACAGACTGGTTTGAGTTGGAAGGGACTTTAAAGCTCATCCAGTTCCAACCCGTCTGCCATCAGCAGGGACACCTCCCACTAGACCAGGTTGCTCAAAGCCTCCTCCAACCTGGCCTTGAACACTTCCAGGGAGGCGCAGCCACAGCTTCTCTGGGCAACCTGGGCCAGTGTCTCACCACCCTCACGGCAAAGAATTTCTTCCTCACATCTCATCTCAATCTCCCCTCTTCTGGTTTAATGTTTTCTCTAATGCAGCCTGGGTGAATTTTAAGGATGTGCCTCGCTCACTTTACCTTGTGAATAAATGTCAACCTCTGTCACCTCTTTATAATACCGTCGTGTCAGCTTAATGCTGTTGAACTGAATTGTCACAGATGTTAGAGGGGTATGCAATCCAGAGAAGGAGTGGAGCGTACGACAGGTTTCCTGTCAGATAAAGAAGATGCATAAATAGCTTCAAGAGGGCTCAGGACAAATAATGAATTCCCCTTGGGACCCTGCAACTTAAACTCCTACAGGCCAGTGTTGCTGAGCCTCGTGTATGCACCGGGCGAGGTCTAAAGGCAGGAAATTGGCTCAACATGGAAGAGATGGTGGTGGAAAGAGTCACAGTTCAGAGACTTTGAAGCGTTTAATTTCAGCATGGCCTCAAATTTGTGCAGAAGCTTTTGGCAGGGGTGTGCAGGCAGGGGTTGCTGCCTGCAGGGATGTCATCTGGATAGCTGCATCCCAGAAATACGGATATAATCCTTTCTGGATTTATTGCTGAATAAAACCTAACAGAATCTGACAGAAAATCAGCCCCTTCTGTAACATAGCTCATCCCAGAGCGCAGTGGGCTGTGTTGCCCAGTGTTTTAAAGTTTAAAGCCCCAACCACAGATGGGGGTTACTGGGACTCTCTCTCTGCCCCTCTCAGTTGCCCGTTTACGTTAGTCACAGCAAGCTGAGCTTTTCAGCCAGCCAGCCTCAGCGTGACCTGGAAAGGCATCTGGACCCAAAAGCTTAAGTACTTTTTCCAGCTGTATCAGCTGTTCTAGCTCAGGGGATGACCTTTCTGAACGTGCTTGCCTCCTTCGGAGTGCACAGCCCAGCACTGGTGTATGACAAGCGCTATAATTTAAGCAGCTGAGCCTCCCTATAGTTGTTGGTATTTTTGTGTTAAGAGACTTAATACAAAAATCCAGGGAACTGGGATTGTTTAGTCTGGAGAAAAGAAGGCTGAGGAGAGACCTTCTCACTCTCCAACTCCCTGAAAGGAGGGTGTAGAGAGGTGGGTGTTGATCTCTCCTCCCAAATAACAAGTGATAGAACAAGAGGGAACGGCCTTAAGTTGTGCCAGGTGAGGTTTAGGTTGGATATGAAGGAAAAAGGTCTTCACTGAAAGGGTGGTCAGACATTGGAACAGGCTGCCCAGGGAAGTGGTGGAGTCACCACCCCTGCAGGGATTTAAAGGACATATAGATGTGGTACTTGGGGACATGCTTTAGTGGTGAATTGGCAATGCTGGGTTTACAGTTGTATTAGATTATCATTATGGTCTTTTCCAACCAAGCTCTCGTGTGATTCGATGACTTAATACTCAGCCCTTCATCACGGGAGCTTGAGCTGGGAATGCAGTAGCGATCGGCATTGGTGCCGCGCAGCAAGGATGGGCTCTGTGCAAACGGACGTGCTCTAGCTAGCAAACTTGGCAAGAGGCTGCAGGTGTAGCACATGCCAACAGTAGGCTGCTTACACGGATTTCTCCAGTCGCTTGGCTGTGGTAGATCATAACATCCTTTCTTCTGATGCTGCCAACACGTAGAACCTCCCTCCGTCCTTCTCAGGACATCTGAGGAGCATAGCTGGGTTGGAAAATCTTGTGCTCAATGAACTGTAACCAAGTGGAAGCTGGTCCTTGCGGCTTTACTTCACTGAAATGGAGCCCAGGGCTGAAGAGCTGGTGGTTTAGGCAGCTGTGTATAACAGATAGCCCAGTGGGTTGGTTTTTTGCCCGCAATAGCGTGGTGGGGGGATTTTTGCAGGGGTGAACTAAAATGATGGTTTGTTGCATAAACAGGATTTTGCTTTGAGCAGCTTCCAAAGAATTCTGGGCTGCTGCTTCACAGGAACAGCTTGTCTCCCCAGCATCTCACTGTCTCTATTTTGATGCCTAGAAATAATAATAAAAAAAAAATCAGCTGCCCAAGACAGGCTGTGTAAATGTAATTCCCAGTGAACTGGAGGAACTGGTTCTGTTAATCCCTCCCTGCAGTCGTGCTGCCTTTGGTTCAGGGACTGTCCAGTTAGGGGACTTTTAAGTGGAAAAACCTCGTTAGGTTTGGAGGGCAGGGCATCACTTCTGGTGACAGAATGGCTAAGCCAGAAGGCTCAGAAAGTTTTTCCCCTCCTATTGCAGGCTCCTGCCAATCTTCCTTCACAAAGTTTTTCCCCTCCTATTGCAGGCTCCTGCCAATCTTCCTTCACAAACGCAAGCGTGTGCCTCCCCCTCCAATGTGTTAATCCAAGCCTGCTTTTCTCAACTTCCTCACTCTGTTTTTGTTTTTGTGAAGTATCAGAAAAGAAGCATCTGTGAGCTTTTCTTGAGAGAAGGATTTTTTTTTCCTGGAACAGAGACATTTTCTGCACAGCAACAACTGTAAAAGGCTCCTGTAAAGTCACTGGCGAAGGACATGCGTACAATCCCCTTGGTTTTGTTTTTTTAAAAACACCTCTGTAGTGCAGAGCTCGCTCTGGGCTCAGCTCTGACTCTTGCCGCTGGCCACACTGGGACTTCATCACCAGCAGCCTGACTTAACTTGAGCAGCTGTTAGGTTTCTTGATGCGCTTGGCTTAAAACGAGTAAAACCTGACAGCCATGAAAACTTCTTGATGAATAAACTTATTTCCTACAGGATATTTATTCTGATGAAGTATAAACTTGTTTTTCAGCTAAGCTTTGTGGGCTTTAAATGAATGGCAGCTTCCTCTGCTCCGGTTACCAAAGCCAGGCAGTTCCTGATCTGCATGCGGTGTTGCCAGCATTAACATATTTGATGACTTCTTTGTCACAGTAGTCAAACCAAGAGGGATCTATTTTAATAAATGTGGTAATAGGAATTAAAGGACTGGGACACGGGCTAGAGGAGCCTGGAGAGATTCTCAGCTGAACAATTCGCTGGTCTTTCAGCAGCGCTTATACCTTCATAGCTTAAAACACTTATAAGAAAGCATCTGCTTGAAAAGCAGAGATACTGGGGAGTCTTCCACCCTCTTACTGGGCACCATTGGCTACTGCTGTCTTGGTACTGACACAGAGTTCAACAAGGCCAACTGCCGGGTCCTGCA
>NW_010333333.1:13309-19781 GCF_000700745.2 Antrostomus carolinensis | reverse complement strand
GGAGCTGCCAGTGTGTGGGCAGCCCCTCAGACGGAGCAGCAAGGACAGGACATTGCCACTGCCACCCGTCACAGAACCCTGACGTCTCATTTGCACCCTCGGCGAACACCCGGCTCTTTGGGGGTGTGAAGTCAAACCCCACCTGGCTTTTTGGTGGGGTACAGCAGCTCACGGGGCTCCCCTCGGCTCTGTGCTTCAGGCTGGATGCGGCCGGGCCATGGAGCTGCTGTGGGCAGCCACCGCGCTGATGCTGCTCGGGGCGGCTGTCAGCCTCTGCGTCAAGTGCCACCTCTCTGGTAAGGTCCTGCCCATGTGCTTTGGGGTCCTGCCCACATCCCTAGGGGTCCTGCCCACATGTTTTGGGGTCCTGCCCTGACCAGGCAGACCCTTTCCCCTTGGGATGTCCTCTCTGAGTGGGTTTGTTTCTGCTCAGCCCTGCTCTGGCTCGGGGAGCTTTTCCCTCGCAGAGATGCTCCCAGCAGCTTGAACTGGGAAGGGTCACTGCTGGTGGCCAGAGAGCAGCTGGGGGGGAAGGACCCCCCAACCCTGCAGCACCCATTCCCTGGGACAGGTACAACACTTTGGGCTGGAGACCCCTCTCTGTGGTCACAGTGGTGGGTGGCTTTGGGACATCCCACACAAGAGGAGCATCTCTGAATGCACAAATCCTGGGGCAGACAGGCAGGAGGAGAGCAGGCACGGAGGGAGAGTCTGGGGGATAAATTCATACATACGAGTATTAAATTAAATAGATATTAATTTAATGTGTATTAAATACATTAAATACAAAGAGAGTGGGGTGAGCACCCACCCCAGTAGGGTTTTGATCCCACCTTGTAGCTCTGAGTGGGTTTTCCCAGGCTGCAGTTTGGGGTTCTTTAGGCAGGAACAGGTGCCTTGATGGCTTTGCACTGGCTGGGACAAATACTACAATTTAAACATGGTTTTTTGAAAAACAAACAAACAACCAAACAAACCCCAAACAAAAACCCAAAATTTTATCACAAGGGCTGCTTGCTGCCTCCGCTGTCCTCTTGTGCTCCGGGTTGAAGTTTTGTGGATGTGTTTTATTGGTCTCTCTGATCTTTAACTCCCAAATTAACCTTTTCTAAAAGTTTGTTTTGTTTTGTTTTGTTTTTCCTTCTCATCCAGCTACCAAGCGAGAGAAGCAGCCAAGTGAGTGGAGGAACCAGTAAGTTGCCTTTCATAATTGTTCTTCTCCCTGAAACATCTCAGCCGGGGTGAGATCCTGGCTGGAGCCAGCCCTGCTCCACACCTCACAGCTCAAATCCAGATTTATATCGAATAAAAGAACCCGAGAACGGGGTGTGCAGGGCAGCGCGTCCCAGCCCAGGGGCCTTTACAAAGAATCATCTGAAATTAAACTGAAGCTCTTACCATGATGCTTATGAGTTATTAATTAGTTGGAAAAACGATCTGGAAGAATTGGAAGGGCAAGTCCTTATCCCGTCCCATCATGTCCCAAGATGAGGTAGAGAGGTTGGAAACTTCAGAAACAAGACCCTGTGCCAGAGCAACCACCGACCTGCAGCATGAGCACCGGAGGAAACGCATCGTACACACACACACCCCCTTATTTCCTTCAGCAACAGACAAACCACAGCTGAATGATATAAAGGAAAACAAAAAAAGCTGGTTTTTAACCTTTGCGAGAGGAGCAAACATGGTGCAGAGGGGCTCTGGGAAGGCCTCTGTGGGGTTGGGGTGTTTGCTTCTGCCCCAGGATGAGGGAAAAGGCTTCGGTGTGGTCATCAGAGAGATGGCAAAGCCAGCGCAGGCTCCGTCCCCTGCGGGCTCATCCCAAATCATCCTGATTTCTTGACATTTATACCTGGATGGGTTGGTTTGACCTCAGGCTCGTGGTGTCGTGTGCTCTGTTCAGAGATCTGGTTTGGGTTAGTCAGGGCTTTTTGCAGGCAAAGTGGTTTAACTCTGGCTATTTGCAGCCTTTGCAGTGAGGTCCATCATCTCACACCGCATCTCCCAGCCAGCCCTGTTGCTGTGGGACGGGGGGGTGACCTGAATGAAAACAGGGTAGGAAAGGGATGCTTGTAGGGTCCCCAAATCAGAGTTAATAAGTGCCCGTGTGCACCTGCAGTAGAAGAGCCGTTGACTCCTGTTGTGCTCTGAAGAGCAGCTCTCCTTTTAACTAAAAAGCAAAGAGGTTATTGGCCATGTGTGTTATTTTTATTGCTGATCATGGATGTTATTTATTTCAGGTTGATGTTAAAGGATGTTGGGAGGGGCAGGGACAGCAGCTGAGGTGAAGCAGTGGGTTTAGGAGCCATTTTGGGGGTGAACACCCAGGTTTTTCTGGGTGAAATGCTCTCCTGGCCTTGATTAGTGCATGAATTGTCAGAGAAGGAATTATCCTAAATGATGTTTTCCTCATCCCTGGGTCCATCCCTTGGCTAATGTCAGCTGCTCTGCCAATGGTCCATAAGCACATCTTGGCTTTAAAGTGTCAAAGAGGAGTCTGGGAAGCTGCTCCCAGCTCATGTGGGTCCTGCATGACCTGCTGAGCAATGCCCCTTGGTGTTTCACCAAGCCCAGCATGGAGGTTCTGCTCTCATCCCTCTGCTCACCAAACAGGCAGCTCTTATATTGATTTTGGGTGATGGAGCCTGGGACAGGCTGCCCAGAGAGGGTGTGGAGTCTCCATCTCTGGAGATGTTCAAAACCCCCCTGGACTCTTTCCTGTGCAACCTGGTGTATGGAACCTGCTTTGGCAGGGGGGTTGGAGTGGATGATCTCCTGAGGTCCCTTCCAACCCCCCACCATTCTGTGATTCTGTGGTTTTCCTTGTCATAGACCCCAAAATTCAGCTGAGGTTGTACCTCTATTTTTTCCAGGCTCAAAAGCCAGCAGAGGTTTGAGGTGATTCGGTCGCATTCTAGTGAGTATGAACATTGCATGGGGCTTCTGCGTGTCGAGATCCCGTGTGCACAGATCGGGGATGGGGAAGTAAAAATAAAAGGGTCACCTTGAAGCCAGGCAGTGAAATTATGAGACCAACATGGTTAAAACCACCTTAGGTGCTTCTAGGGATGTGAATTCTGAGCTCTAGGAAAAAAATCTCCCTTCACATTGACAACAAGTCACTGAAACGCGGCGCCTCGTGAACTCAGGCTCTTCAAACCGCCCTGTTCACCCTCTGGAAAGGACAGTGTGGGGGAACCCGAATCGACAGGAGTGACTCACTTATCATCACCCCTGGCTGCTTCCTGCGGCAGGCTGGGTTAGGTGCTGACCTTTTGATTGTTCTCCTGATAGGAGCTGCTGATGGGGTCTGTATTAAATGTCACCGTCTGCAGATGGGCTCTGCAGGGCTGCTCCTTTCCTTGGGACCTTGCTGGGTCTGAGCCCCACAAACCCCCTACGAGTCTCTGCTTCAGCCCAGCCTGACCAAAGCTGATGATCTACTGGTGCTAAGCATGGGAAAGGCCGCCAAATCAAGTGGGTTTGGGGGAAAATAGGACCTAAGGCAGACGTTGGGATTGTAGCTTCCTCCAGGGTGTGTCTACTAGCTCTGGTCTGCACAGACACCAGCTTTTCCTCTTTGTTTCTCATTTTGGCCACTATGTACTTCTAAGGAACACTTTGGAAGGTGTTTTGGGATATGTTAGAAAAATGCTTACTGGTACCTGGGAATCCTCTCTGGTGGATGCTCTGTGCTCATTTAAATATCTGCTGCTACCCTAATTGTTAACATCTTGTTTTGTTCTTGGTGCTAGCTATGACTCGAAGGCTGGAACAAATTAAGGAACCTGAAAACTTATCAATAGTAAGGTAAGTAAAAAAACCCAAACGAAACCTAGTTGTAGAGCCAAGGCTGGATGAAGTTCACCCAACAGGTACAGATGTTCAGGATTTGGGATTGGGTTCTGGAGCCTATAGATGTGGCTTGGGCTTTACTTAGAATCATGGAATGGTTTGGGTTGGAAGGGACCTTTAAAGGCCATCAAGTCCAACCCCCCCTGCAGTGAGCAGGGACATCTTCAACCAGATCAGGTTGCTTAACTTATTGATGGTCAATAGTGAATTTAGACTTTTTCAGAATATTCTTCAGTCTGACTGCATTTTACTGTCAACCATTTAAAGTGACCCCAAGGAGAGGAGCTGTGGCTGTCCACAATAGGTGCATCATGGAAAAGGAATGGCTATTTGCTAAGAAGCAGTTTGACATGAGAAATCCCCTTCTCCCCATCACCAAAACCCCTCAAGAACTACCCAGCCACAATAACCCTGCTGCAATATTCAGGCACAGCTATTCCCATCTTGGGATTTGACCCCAAACTCTTCACTTCCCATTGCTTGATGTGGTTCCTGTATGGGGAAGTTTCACACATGGTCCTTCTGGCTTAGTCATTGCTGTGGTTTGTAAGCCCTGGGACGGTTTGCTCAGACCTGGGATTTTAGTTCCCTTTTCTCTATTTCAGGAAACCCACCGAGGAGCTCGGTGCCTCCTGCCATGCTGGATACGGTGAGTATCTCCCCCAGGATGGGCACCGGTTCAATGCTCTCCTCATCCATGCAGCCATGGGGGAAGCACCTACCACAGAATTCATAAATGGGATGTTTCAAATCTCGGCTCGTTTGTGTAGGTGCTGGCTGGGAGCTCCCACTCGTTTTGGGAAGATGGAGCTTCTGAGAGGCTGTTGACTCACTGGCGGGACTGTGGGCAGGGCTTATCCTGGAAACGAGCTGGGTGATGATAAAATTAACTGCTGTTGTTAGCACCTACCCACCAGCTGGTGTCTGGTCTGCACAGTGACACTTGATAAGAACTCGCCTGGGTCTGGGTTTAACATCCAGCGCTCACCCTGCTATGGTTGACTAGTCCTGGTTAGAGCCACAGGGAGAGGCTAGTTAAAATATCACCCCTGGTTGTCCCAACACCTCTGACCTGGAGTGTCCAACCTTGCAGCCATGTCCCCCAGCCCCAAGCAAAAAGCTGAGTGGGACAGAGCTGCTGATGCCAAGATGCTCAGTGGGTCCATCATCTAATGGTTCCCATCGCTCACCCCGAGCCCCAGCATGACCTGTCCCTCTGCTTTTTCCCAGGGAGCAGGACCGAGTCCCGCTATCAGAACTTCCTGACAGGTAAATGCTGCAGCCACACACCTGGGGAGCAGGGAGGGAAGGTGGCCGAGGAGAGGGGACTGGGGTGAGGAGCGTGCTGGCAGCTGACACTACAGCTGGCAGAGCTCCGGCTTGGTTAATTTAGAGATTGATTTATAAGATGTGTGCTGATCTGATTAGAGGTCAGAGCGGAGGAGGACGAGATGCTCGTGAGCCCCCCACTCCCTCCCTGGACAGCATGAGCTGGCACCTGCCCTAAGAGGATTATTGGTGTGTGGGGCTGTGCTCTCCTGTCCCAAAGCAGGGAGGATATTCCTGATCTCCCTGCCAGCTGGCAGGATCTGTCCATGAGAAGTGACAAGCCCAGGGTCTGGGGTGGATCAGGGCTGCCTCCCCCTGCTCCAGCCTCCCAGCTCTGCTCGCAGATGGCCTTTGGGGCTGTGCTGGGGCTTTCTGGGGACCTCAGCTCTAGTTGTGCTCAGGGACCTTGTCCAGCTGGGCTTTGGGACATGGTTTGAGTTTATGCAATGGTATGGTGTGCTGACAACAAACCCTTTGTGCTTGCAGAGGACTGCCTGCGAGGGGACGCTGCCTACGTGTAAGTAGCTGGTTGCTGCTCACCAGCACGATTGAGCAGAGCCGTACTGGTCCCAGTGCAGTCCTGGCTCTCCAGACTGGGAAGCCCGTGGGCTGCCTTGGGCAGGAGGAGCTAACAGCAGCTGCTCTTCTTGCAGGGAGCCTGTATCTCTGGATTACTACAACTGTGCCAGGTTCTTCACACCACCCAACGGTAAGGTCTCCATGTGAACGAGATGGGTGTATTCTCCAGCCACCAGCCTGGCTGTCCCATGGCTCCAGGAGACTCGTCTTGCCCAAGTCTGTGCATTATTGCCAGACAGCCTGAAGCAAGCCTGGGTCCAGGAGACACGTTCGTGAAGGGGTGTAGCAGAGCCGTGGGGCACAAGGGATGCACAAGCCTCTGTTGGTCCATCCATTGGCTGGACAGCCCAAGCGCATCCATGGCTCCAATTGCACAAAACACTTTGTTCTTACTCTGTTTCACCTCTGGGCAGCAGCAAATTATCCATCACTGCAGGGGTGTTCAGGGTAATGAGGCCATTTTCCTGCTTGTAGACCAGTCCAGTTTGGGTGAGCAGAGGTTGCAGCCCCTCAGGGTCCTTCCCAGACACATGGGAAAGGGCATGTCCTGCTCCAGAAGCTTTTTGCCAAAGGGCCACCTTCAAATATCTTGTGTGCTTGGTTTATAGGCTAGTGAATGAAGGTGGGATGAAATATATTACTTCATTCAAACACATCTTTTCAAGGCAAATATTGCATCTATGGAACTTCTTCACCTCCCTGGGTACTC
>NW_010333333.1:0-13263 GCF_000700745.2 Antrostomus carolinensis | reverse complement strand
CATTCTTCTGTGCTGACTCTATTTAATCAATCTATTTCTCTAAAATGAATTTCAACACATGAATTGTACTTTTTATTTAAGGAGACTGGGGGAGGAAAAAAAGAGATTGGAAAAAAGAGAATAAATACAAGCATCATTGGATGCAGGTTTTGAGGTTAGCAGAACAGGAGCTCGCGTGGTTCAGCTGCTCACAGGACCATCCAGAGAGCTGAAATAACCAGCAACAGAACAAAGAGCTTGGGGGTTTGAAATTCTTTCAAGCAGATTTTGGGTTGAGGTGCTATTAGGTTTTACATGCCCAGTTCCTGCCCAGAAAGTGAGAAACCCAAAAATACATCACAGTCAAAAGCTGAACACTTGCTGGGAAGGAAAAACCCCTCTCAACAACAAGCCAACCTGGGCCAAGACTAACAAGTTTTTTAGCTAACGTGCATTTTGTTGTGGGAAACAGCCCTCTCCTGACTGTGCTGAGGGATCTTCCCAGGTCACCTACCCTTCTTGAAGTCCCTTGTCCCCCTGTCTGTCTTCTCTCCACCAGAGAAAGAGGAGGATTCCCATTCCTATCAAAACGTCATCATTGGAGTGTCTCACAGCTCTGATCTGGGTACGTGTGGTGCTGTTGTGGTTCGTGTGTGTCACACAAAGGTACCTGGAAGCACAGAGAGGGACAGTGACCTGCTCAGTGAGGGAAAACCCAGTGTTTGCAGGCTCAGCTCTTCCTATTGGCTCCGTGCCGGTGGAGCTGGGGTGGAGGGGCTGCCACAGGGACAGAGCAGACCTGGAGCATTTCCTCTTTCTGCCCAAAAATGCACATGGTGATACCTTACCAGCTGAGAGCTCATCTCCAAGCTGATCCCTTTAACTTGGAGGTTTCTGCAGCAATTCAGGAGCTTTGGGGTCTGCATTGCTCCTCTAGGTTTTTAGGGTTGTTACAGCCAAGACTGATCATGATTCTAACCCCCAGCTCAGGTTTCTCACCACATCCAGCCCATGAAGGCTGCAGCCAGTGAGCTGCTGGAGGATGACATTGGACCACAATATCAGCTTAAGGGTTTCCAGCTTCTGTCCTGGGATGTTGCAACCAAAATAGGAAGTCAAGTTGGTTTCCTTCAGCAAATTAACACAATGCTTTCTGCGCTGCTAAAGCCTGCCCTGCTCCTGCCTGGCTTTGCACAGAGCGATTAGAGGAGGCAGGAGCTGCAGGGATCAGCCTGATCCCCATCCATGCCTGCAGATATCCAAGCACGTGGTCAGGGCTGGAAGAGCGATGAGGCAGCATCAGCAGATCTGTGGCAGGACAGCAGCCACCCGGCTGGAAACTCAGCCACGCGCACGGGGCGGTCGGGGTGCGGTGGTAGGAGGGGGTTTCACAAAGGTCCATTTTTAGTCCACTTGCTGTTCAGTATCATCCTGTCCAAACTCTTCTTAGTCACAGATGATGCTGTAGACTATGAGAACAGTGCAGCCATACACGTATGGAACCTGCAGCGAGCAGAAGGTATGTTCTCAGCGATGGGTTGCTGTTTAGAGATGGGGCTCGTGGGCAGAGTGCCTGTCGTGCTGGAACAGGACAGACCACACTGAGGGCAATACAGCCATTGCCCCCATCTTGAGGTTTTGGGGTTTTTTTTCCCCCAGTCACCAAAGACATCGTGCAAATTGCTACACACGCTTGTAACTGAACGCTGCTGTGATGGGACATGGTGTTTCTAGTACTGGAAAGGCCACCATGTAGATGGCCGTGCCTAAATCCTGACCATGGGATGCTACAGAAAAATTCACTCTTCATGTCTTACATCCTCTCACATTTTGAAGGTGCTCTGCTACAAGCTCAGCCTTTTAATCCACTCCAACAAACATGCAGCACACACATCCAGTGGGTCAGCTCACCGAAATTGGGGTGCATATTTCTCAAGCCAACCTTTAAACAGCAGTTTAATCTAATGTGTGGCTTCCTGTGAAGCGTAGCGGGGCGTCTGGCCCGGGAGCAAACTGATTGTCGTTATCCTGTTTGCACACTCTCTAGATTCAATCCAGCTCTGTCTCTTTGGGCTCTGAAAAGCTGTCCACGCTCACAGAGCGTTTGCAAATTCGCTGTGACCATTTTGAAGCCACTTCAAGGAGATCTTGATGCTGTGATCGGAGGTTTCTTAGCACTGAAGGCTGAATACTGGTGGGAGGCTCAACATGTCTATGGTGCGGGTATGTTTTTAGATCGACCCATGTACTGATCGGTGTTTCCCACCCTCCCTCACAGCTCTGCAGACAGAGAGCCTGGATGAGGAGCCCGACTACGTTAACACGGCCCCTGCGTCAAGCCCTGCCCTTCTGTCAAAGCAAAGGTAAGAGGATGCTCTGTAGAGAATGACCTGGGAGTGCTGGTGGGCAGCAGGTTGGCCATGAGCCAGCAGCATGTCTTTGTGGCCAGGAAGGCTTTTGAAAAGGCTTTTTGCTGTGGCAGTGGCTCCGTGGCACTGGGCGCACTAGACTGCTCTCCTGTTTGTACTGGAGAGAGTGGCCACCCCATGCAGAGCTGTGAGAGGAACCATCAGGGCTGATAGATGCCCAAACCCTTCAGCAAAGCTGCTGTAATGACCACACCTGATTTGGTTGAGAGCGATGATCTCTGGGCACAGGGGCTACTGTAAATCCACCCCCCAAAGTGACAAATGATGCTGGGAAGGTAGAGGAGGGAGGAATAGTTGTCCTGAGAAGCACTGGGGATACAGATTTGCTGGGAAAACCTCCAGGTGTAAGCCCTAGCACAATGCTGTTGTGGCTGTACGGGTAAATAGCAGCTCTGTAAGTAAATTAAAGTTGCCAGTGTGGTTTTTGCCATTGTGATGATGCCTCTGTTACAGCCTTTGCGAGCAGAGTAACGCTATAAAACCCTCACGTCCAACCAACACATGCCAGCAGAAGTTCTCCACCAAGGGAGGGTGAACTCAGACACGAGGTCCTGGCACCTCTCTGCCCTCTGCTCTGCTCAGGGATCATCGTCCAGGAGCACGGCTGGGGCTTCTGCTTAGACGTGGACATTTTGTAGTGTAGCTCACTACTTGTGTTTGGAAAGAAAATGTAACAGGCAGCAGAGATAAGAAGTTGAAAACAGGGATTAAAAGTCAGTGGCCTCAATATTTTTTTCCTTTCTTATTTCAAGTATTCTGCGCCAAGTCTGAAGAAGTTCTTTGCTGAGCTGGAGGAGCACACCCAGCAAGCATGTACAGAGGGAGAGGGGAGATTTCAATCCCTTGGTGAAATCTCTTCTCCAAATTGTGCCCAAGATCACCTAGAAGGGGTGCTGCTGAAAGGAAGAAATCCTCTGCTTGAAGTCTTACAAAAGTCCAACTGCAAACCTGCAACTGGAGAAAGCATCTGCCTGGCAGTGACCAAGGGCCAGCCAAGAGCTCTCGTGATCCCATCTCATTTCCCTGCATGTCTACTCAAGGGAGGATGGCCAGTCTGTGCAATGTTTTCTCCTGTCAAGCATGAAATGAATCTTTAAATTGCTGAGCAGTAATGCAGCCAGCTACTTAATTTGCCAGGGTGACTCATGCATGATGGTATTAAGACATAAGGATTATGTTCTGATTTAGTTCCTATGCTCTCCTACAGAGCAGCTTCCTACAAGAGAGGAACTGGCAAGGCAGAGGTTGCTTTTACCACAGCAGTGGTTCTCTGGAGCTAAATGAGATAGCAACCTCTTCACAAAAGCTAAAGACTAAAGAGGATTAAATCCCTGCCTTACCCACAGCTTCTGTACAGATATACACAGTATCTGTCTGGCATTTTCCCTTGTGTTTTGGTATCTGGTTTAGAATGATACAAAGACCCTGCAACAACTGAGAAGGTCAGATCCACAGCTGCCACAGCCTGAGAAGCTGCCCCAGTCTTTCAGTATTGCTGTAGGAACGTCAGCCCTGAAACGTAACCCTTGTCTCCTGAGCCCTGATGCACAGATTTGGCACCGTTGTATCACTTATTTATTAAAATTGAAAAGCCTCCGAAGCAAACGCGGTGGTTTGTTACGGTTTGGTATGATGCAGATGTTGTCTGTGTGGTTGGGCGAGACAGGGATGGGAGCACATGAGGAGACACGGAATAACGTGTGGGATCTTATGGGGAGTAAATGTAGCTCCTTAAAAGCCTTCTTCCTCAAAATCGGTTCAGAAAACTCTGGCTGCAGCCCACATTGACTTTTTCAGGTGGGTAAGAGTGAGCAGAGAAGTGGAGCTAAGGGCAGGCAAGCCGTGGAGCGGGAGAAGGGGATGTCAGGTGCTTCCTGCTGCAAGGGACTTGGCTGTATTTTTAGCAGAATCACCAAGACCATGGGTGGCCATCATTCATGTAGCTGAAACAGCTGGTGGTTTGGAGTGTGGTTTAGGAGAAGATTTACTTATAGCTCCTACAAATGCATTTGTTCCTGTTTCCACAGGACTTTGCCAACAGAAAAGCCAGTGTGCTCCCGGGATGTACACACACACACAGAGCTACAGCCTGGCTTTCTGCTTGCCCCAGCTCCTCCCAGCCCAGCTTCTACTCACACCCACTGGTTTCCTGATGTTTAAATGCTCTGCAAAAGGTGGAGGACAACAATGTCCCAGTGACCCTGGCGCAGACACAGTGACGGCCACAGCCTGTGCTGGCTCTGCACAGGCTCACAGGCAGGGAAGGAAGCAAGGAGATGCCTTCATTACTGCTCAGCTGAGACATTGTCATCCTTGGTGACTCATTCAGCACCTGAAGAAGCTCCCCCTTTCCATGAAGTGCTGCGGACTGTGGATTTTTTGCTGGAGGGGAAGAGTGAGCTCAGTTTCCAGTGATGGGCAGTGATGTTATACACCTACTGGTGATTCATCTCGTAACTGGAGGGAGCCGTTAAGTGATTAGAAGATTAGCAGCAGTAAAAGATCCTTGGCACACAGTAGAATCCAGCTAGAGAGCTCCCAGAAAGCTCTAGCTCTTAGGTAAGTGCATGGCCAAAACATTAAAATACAAGATACACTGCACTCCTCATGAAGCAGGGAGGTGGATTACACCAATTACATTTTCCTGGTACAAGGTTCCTCCATTGCCAAAATCTGAGTTTGAAAGTTGCAGAGCTGAAGCAGGCAGGGCAGGAGCTGGATATGGAGCATCTTCCCTCCTCTTACTGGGAGTCTGAGCAAATCCTCCCCTTGCAGTGCTCCAGAACAGCCAGCTGTAGCGAGGGGTAGATCAGTCCTTAGTTTCTAAAGCTCCTCAAGTGCTTTTCAGCCAGTGATCTCATTACGCTGGAAGATATCCAGGGACTGTTACAGGAACTTCCATCAATGTTATTACAGTCTTGTTCTGAAACACCTTATGGTTTTGTTTTGGTTTTTTTTTTTTTTTTTTTTTTTTTTGTGGTGGGTGATTATGTATGTGTGAGTGTTCACTGAAGTGCTGTCCTTTCAGGACTCATTTTTAGGTGTGCAAGGATTTCTGGTGCTCAACTGAAATTGCCAGATCTGGTATTATCTGAACATAATGCAAGGAGAAATGGCATCTCCCCTGGGCCTGTGTATCTCTTTCCTCACATTAGGTAGGCAGCCAAGTGAGCAATTCACTTCCTGTTTTCAATTTAAGACACATCAGAAAAGTAGTTTTGGCACCACTGGTGTGGCTCTCAAATGGAGCTGGGGAGCCCTAGCCAGCAACCAGAAAGCAGCAGCTCTGCACTCGGAGAGGGTGAGCAACCACCTTTGGTACAACAGGCTCAGGGATGGCCTCTCAGGCTGACACTAGTCCTCTTCTCAGGTGAAGTGTGTATGGTTATGTCCCCCCAGTGCTGCAGAGGATCAGCCCAGAAGAGAGTTGGCTCCAAAGCAGAGCTGAGAAGCAGCTAATGAATAGTCAAGAAGCAAATCACTTAAACCAGGTAGGAACAGGAATTGTGACCCTCCGCGTTCCTCACCCTTCTGCTGGCACCAACACAGCAGACCCAAAGGCAGGCACATCCAGAGGGGTAAGGACCAGCCTTATGAGTCCTCCAAATACAAAATCTTCTGCAGTAACACCTCTTCTTTCCCTGTTCAGCAGTGATTTAACTAGAAAGCACAGACAGAGTAGGCTGGCTGTGATGTATAGCCAAAGCAAAATTAACCTACTCATTAAATGTGTCTTATTTAAGCTTCTGGGGACAAAAGTTGTTAATGTTGTGTCTGTAGAGAACTCAGCAGCTTAAGTCCCTTAATACTAAATTATTAGTTGTATGTTTAACAGTGTTTGTGCTAGTAGTGATAACTTGCTGGCTGTGAATCAAAAGGTAAGTTCGATGAATATCTAGTGAAGGAAGAATCTACTTTGTGTATTACATCCATTAGAATTCTGAGAGCTGTTTGCTTTATTCCATTTGGGAACAAGCTCAAATGTGCCTGTGCTTTAGCTGGCAATTAACTTGCTGTCCTGCACTTTGAATTAAAAAGGGCTGTTTTCAGGCTCTGGCAGAGGAACTGCAGAAAGTCTTGACAGGCAATTTATGATGCTACCAGCTCTTGCTGCTGCAACTCATTGCCCCTGTGTCTGAGTCAGAGAAACAGGGTGCAACCAGCCACTGCTCAGTGCAGGGGCCAGTCTGAAGCCAACTTAGGCAGCCAGTGAAGATGGATTTGGCACTGAGACAGCTGTGGTGTGGGCAGCTGAATACTTGGGGTGTAAAACTTCAGCAGAATGGGGAAGGTGAAGTGCAGGCACCAGTAAGTTGTACCTCTAGCATCTTTTGTTTGACTGCTATAATCAGAACATACTTAAATTAAGATAGCTCTGCACATATCTCATATCCAATATGGAGGTGGTCAAATTAAATTCATTTTTGCCTTCACACTGCATTTCACACATTACTGCTCATCTGCACTGGCAAGGTGGTTTCCAAAACTGAACAGACAGGAAAAAGACGTTCCTGTAGGTTTTTGGTAGGCTGAAACTATAGTAAAATGACATTGCCTAACCTGGACAGCAAGAATAGAAAAGGGAACTGAAATGGAGAGCATCCCAGAATTTGGTAAATTTTAAAAAGAAATATCCAATAAAGAGCTGGCACTATTAACAAATGTGTAATATTTCTCCTGCATATGGTGAGACTATCTTCCTTATGCACAGCACACAAACAGCACCCAGGAGTGGTGCCTGCTCAGCCTGCCTCAATTATAACTTCATTAAATGCCTTATTTTGAGCAAAAGATTTTCCTTCTTGGTCTTGCTGAGACCACCACTCATGACCAGGCCTGAAGTGTAATCACTAATGACAAGATTCAATTTTTGTTTCTCCTGCCATTAGGTCTCAGTACCACTGTCAGTAGGAGTTTTGTGGAGTGCAAACGACAGACCTTACTGCTCCAGACTGTCACAGTCCTCTCTTCCACCTCAGTTACACAACAGATAAGAGTTCCTGGGTTAAAGTACATTTTAAACCTTTATTGGTCTAAATAAAAAAAATACAAAAGATTTTTACAATAGAACCTGGTTATTTTTCTGCAACTGAGCAAAACCAAGGGAACAGGCTCTTTATCTGCCACATCCAGGACATGCACAGAGCCGCTGACCTCGCACGCCAGGCCTTCACCTTCCAGAACACAGGCTCCTGCTCGGTCAAACATCTAACTTGCTGCAGGGGCTGCGGTCTTCTGACACAGCCTGGCCAGCAGTCCAGCCATTTGCAAAAGTGAGTTCACACCTTCTGCGATCTTCATATGAGTGTATCCGATTTCCTGGTGATAAAGACATTGGTGTCCTCCCTCAGTCTATGTATAGTAGGACTAATGACTAAATAGAACATATCCCTTACGGCTAAAAGACCAACTTCAGAGTCACTTGAACTTTAGATATGCTTATCTTCTCATGTAGACCAGCTAGAATGCATTTTTTTCTTCTTTTTTTTAAATCTAAGCCTGTATTTCCCTCCCACAATGTGCATATATTTGAGGACAGGTTTTATATCTGAAGAGTGATTCCATTACACCAGTTTACCATGTGTCAACTGGCTGTTAATATAATTTAATATTTTACTATCTATTGGACTAGAATCAACTATGCACTTAGTTCTCAAGGAGTTATTTGAGGCTTTGATGTAAATAACAAACATAATGCTGTCTGAATTCGTTATTAATTCTAGTAGACCACTGAGTTTGGCACTTCTAGGGTGATTAGACTTTAAACTTCAAGTGACCATTCTAACTGACAAACTGATGATGCAGAGTGGGAAAGAAAGCTGTAATATGAAGTTAAGAAATACTTTTTTTGGACTAATATATAGTAAATCTCAAAGAGAAAACCCTGAGGCTTCCCCTGTATTAGGGATCACATTATTTTCTTAAAAAGGCACAAAAAAACCTCCACCAAGAACTAGGTTAGTACTAACCTTAATAAATTCCAGTTTCAGATATTCTGGCATTTGAAAGGTTTTACACACACGGAAGATGTTGCCAATCACATCTTCTGGAGAGTAACCAAGTCGCCACAGGTGGGCAAGAATCTGCAGGCAAGAATAATCTCTCATTTATCTGCAAAATTTATCAGGTGAGTCAAGTATATTGACTTTTGGAACAGTTGTATATAAATACTGGCACTGCATGTACTATTTATCAAATGATTTAACCTCAATTGTTTTAGCAAGTAATTTCAATACAACTTGGTTTTTCGCTTGTTGGCTTATTCATCTGAACAGACCTCTGCATAAAAAGGATTTAATTAATCAACTTATCTGCATGGTATTGTCCTTAGCCCAAAAACCATCACACACTGAATTCTTCAAAACAAACAAGAATTCTGTAGAGAAAAAAATGTCTATGCAGACACCACACACGAAAACCAACCTTGTATGCTTCATCAATATTTGCATTTATGCAGTGTTGTATCATTTCTTTCACAAGCAGAGGATGAGGCTCGTCACATACCTATATCAAAGAGAAATATTACACTTTAAAATATTAGAATACTCTGCATGAAAGCCCTAGTATTTTCACCAAGCTTCTATGCAGCTGAAGTACTGAATCAGATCCATTCTATAATACAGATTAAATTTGAAGTAATATCACTTTTCTGGTAACACAGCTGTCCTGCCATGGCAGACTCAGTAGCATGAAATGTGAGCACTGAAGTAATAGATTCAGAAGTTATCACGGTGAGATTTCCCAGCAGTTATGTGATTCCTGTGCTTTGAAGAAGCTGGAAAGCCACAAAGTCTCAGATGTGCCATTAGGGATGGCAAGTGCTTGCTCTCTTTTCAAAAGGCAGGTGCACTTTTTACAGCCTAATGCTGTAATCACTACACACATAGTGCTGCCTGCAAACTGGCAAAGCGCTTTCAAGGGATATATACCTGCCTGAAGGTCTCACACAGCTGTAGTGCTAACCTTCTAGCATCCCTGTTTTCCGCTGGTTACTAACCTTAAAGACATTTTCACTGTTTATAAAGCCAAATCCAGAATACGTGGACTGTAAGTTGTTTAATGCCTGTGAAAGAAATAAAAAAATAAGACTTAATTTGTTTTCTGAATTGCTCTACTTCTCACTCCCCTCCTCTGAGATGATACACTTTTCAGAAAATGATGCCAAATAATGAGCTTTCAATTAAGCAAAGTAAACCACAAATGTATGCAGATTTTGTTTCCTCCCACAAATTTGGTATCCATTTCCCACCAACTCACTTTTAAGGAGCAGATCCACTTCAAAATCTCACAAAACCAAATAGTCTACCTGTGACACAGGTCACATCCCCTTTACTTTACCTCTCCAAAGATAAATCCTTGAGAGCCACAATTCAAAGGGTTTGGTTGGGTTTTTTTTGCTTTAAGCAGAAGCCTTTGTTTCATTGCCTTTCTTCTTTTACCTGTCTCATATCTCCTTGGGCTGTGAAGATAATGGCTTCTAGTCCATCATCTGTATAAGGTACATCCTCCTTCTCTACAATCTTCAGAAGCCTTGCAAGGATTTGTGAATCTGTCAGCTTGGTGTAACGCAGCACTGCACAGCGGGACTGAATAGGTTCTGAGGACAGAGATGTGTAGTTAGCATTTCCCTCTTTTCTCAAAAAAAAAAAAATTGTTTTCATCTTGGAAGAAGCTATCTCAGTTTCCAACTCTTCATTTGTCTTCATTTAAAGAAAAAGAACATGTCAGCTTCAGACAGAATACAGCATCTCCTTAAGCACAGACAATTGTTACAGTCCTACACTTAAAGCCAAACGTGCTTCTTGAGTTTTCCCAGATATGTGCAAATATATATGAAGCTCAGCTGCTTCTGTTCTCCTGGTTTTCTGAATGTGTATGTTTATCATGCTATTTTAACAGCTAAACAAGAAAAGTCTAAAGGTCTACAATGTGTTAGCCTACAGGCAAACTTAATATGTTTCAGAAAGGAGAACAAAAGGGGTTCAATACCCAGTAAACAAAACATCAAACAGCTTAAACTGTAGCACAGTTGGCCAGAGATTAAGCCCAAAATATGACAAATCTGCTTCTGCAGTCACTCATAGCACTGTCCATCAAAACCAGCTGTTCAGAGGGTTCACTGGCTACACAAATATACTCTTCTTTCATTAGCTGGATGTACAGGTGGTTTGATTTTTCAGAAGTACCATGGTTTCTTGCAATGAGCAGGTCCAAGGTATTGCTGAAAACTGCCGTGGAAGTTAGCCAACAGTATGGAGAACATACAACAAAAATGGCCAGGGACTAGCAGCACTTTACCTATTATTTTGTCAGAGGCATTGCAGGCGAGTGCGAAGCGCGTTGTTTTGGAATAAATTTCCATTGTTCTTCTCAGTGCTTGCTGTGCTCCATCTGTCATGCTGGGGGAGAAAAGGAGTTAGGACAGATTTCACTGACTTATAGGTGCAGCCTAATACCTATTTTTAGACAAGCTTCAGAGTTTACTGATTTTAGAGAGTGCTTTGTAAATTACTTGATGTTCTGGCTTGGTAAACTAATCAGCTTTTTCTAGTTATGTGAACAAATCACCCCGCAATGCAGGTAGTCACTGAGACCTCCATAAAACTAATACAGAAAATTAAACCATTAATATTCTGAAGAATACTGCTAATAATACTACTAATTACATGCAGATGGAGAAGAATGTTCTATTTTCATCCAGTGAAATTTGTCTAGGTAAGCCAGACTCTTTGAAAAGAGAAAGAACCAGTATACTGGAAGACGCTAATTCACACCCAGCTAAATCACAAAATGTTTCACCACAATATTCAGCATCTCCTTTGAAGCAATGATCTCTGGTTGACATGAGTAACCTTCTAAGAACACTATTCAATGCATATTTATTTCCTGATATTTTGATAGCCTGATAGAAACATCTAAGACTGTCCAAGACAGCAGCTCTGCAGACAGGATAGAGGCAACACATTTCACATAGTAGCTGATGTCAAGAAAAAACTAACATACCTGTCTGCTTCATCCAGAATGATTATTTTATGTCGACCTTTTGGAAGTGTGACCTTTTGCTGGGCAAACATTTTGATTTTGTTTCTGACAACATCAATGCCTCTGGAAGAATAATTGAAATTATTCATGATCAGTTGGGTGAAATTACATAATGGATTTTATTCAGCAGCCACAGTGGCTGGAAGCGCTCCTGAGCTCCCTATTCTCCTGCTGTTTGTTCCTGCCCCTTCAGCTGTGCCAGTATATCTGCTGTGAAACCACGTTGCAAGCCAGGCTGCCTAACAGACTCAGATTTAAACACCAATGCTCCTCCTTTTTGGAGGTTCTGAGAAATGATTTTAACAATATCAGTAAATATATATCAGTAACCTGAGAGTACTGCCACAAAATTACTTATGGTTGGCAAAAGATAGGGGTAATAAATGAATGAGGGCAGAAGCATTTCATCCTGCTTTGTTGCTTTGCCAGTGCCTCCCACAGCCGCATCCACAGACCCAACTATAACTCAGTAAAGTTTAAGAAAAACAGCTGGACAGACTGCATCATTTTAGCATAGCACAGACACTACTTTCCTAGACAGAGTTCCAACAAAGACTTACTTTTAAAAATAAAGGACTTTACTGTTTTGTTCTGTTTAGAAAATGAATCTTGTGATACTAGAGCTCTTCTATAACTAATTTTAACAGAAGCAGGCAAAATGTATTGTACTCATAAACAACCTTCCAGGAATTGTCCTCAGAATACTTCAGGATGGGTCTGCTACAGAACTTGGGAAACATAATCAGCCCTCAGTGCCTGATCCTTGGGGTAGAGTCAGTGTCCTCTACATACCTAACACCCTTATTCTACATTTTAATCATCAACTGCCCTTACAGCACTGATTTCTATCACTTTATTTCTTCCCTTAAGCATTGAAGAGTTCCACTACAAACAACTTGTTCATTTTTCATTCTTTGGAGGATCTTCATGAAGGCAAGAAGCTTAACTCTTTAGAGTAAATTCAAGAAAACAGTGCCGTTATGGATGCTGCACTCCATCTGGTCATATTTTTGTGTATGAAAGTATCAAGTTTATAAAACATCAAGTAATAATATCTATGTTGACAGGTGGACACCAAAGATTGTCCTTTAGTTGGAGAAACTGCATTGAAGTAAGTATTAGAGGCCTTACTATGGTATTAAACCTATCAAGCCAGCCTGAGTTGAACTAAAAATAAAAATGGATACTTGCTTCTTCATTGAAGGCTTAATAAGGTTTATTCTCACCTGTCATTTGAGGCATTCAGCTCCAAAACAGCATCCTTTAATGCAGGACCAAGCAGAGCACGAGCCAAGCAGAGGATACTGGTAGTTTTACCTGTTCCTGGGGGACCCTAGAAAAATAGAACAATGCAGCAAGTGCTGGTAAGTTTAATGTCATTTTCTAGGCTGTAGTCTCTACAGTGCTCTCTGCTCATGAAAAAAAAGCTGCAAGGGAGGAACTGAAGAGAGAACATCAGAGTAGAGACTGCCCGAGTTCAGGATCCTGCCTCCAACAGAGAGAAACACTGCAGGGAAAAAGCACAAGAGACGCTTCAACGGGCACCTGAGGGGCCAGGTCAGGTTTTTAACAGAAAGTTGTTCATTATTTGTGTATTCTGCCAAGAACACTGCCCTAGGACGCTACAATCAACATCTCTTTTACCAGTATATTCAGGCACAATGCACATCTATACTGGGAGGCTACTGAGAAGCCAGGACCAACACAGTGAAATACAGTACAACACAGCAATACTTACAGCAATTATAATATTTGGTACGTTCCCCTCTTTTCCAAAGACCTAAGAAAGAACAATAATAATAAATATATATAT
>NW_010333332.1:0-2005 GCF_000700745.2 Antrostomus carolinensis | reverse complement strand
TGGTGGTCGAGGCCGCGGACCCCGGCTGTCAGAGCTACCCGCACCTCGCCTCCAGCGAGGCCTGTGAGTACCCGCAGCCGGTACCCCCTTCCTCCCTCCTTCCGCGGCACCTGCCGTGTCGGTAGCGCTTGTTCTCCCCTCGTGTCCGGTCTGAAAACCAGCAGGCTTTTTTGCTTCGAGGAACTGGAATTCATAGGTTCACTGAGGCGCTGGAGAAGGCTTCACAGCAGAGGCAGCCAGAAGATAATTCTTGCTCTTAGTGCTGTGGGAAGGCTCAGCCCACAGTGAGTCAGAAAGCTGGTGAGAAGCGTAACCTATGATTTCTGCATTTTAGCCATTATTCAGCTCCTTCACCTGCTGCTGTCCTTTACCGAACCTGTCATTAAGAATCAGAGATATTATGCTATCCTGTACCCAATTATATATGGTGAGGTCTGTGGTTAGTCAAGAGACCATCCTTTCTTTCAGTACAAGGTGTTGGGTGAAGGCTGGCTTTGCTTATTCATCTGCTCTCCTTAGACATTTGAATTGAAGCTACCTGCAGTGGCTTAAGTACATGGTATTCCAGTTTTTCCAGGAAAACCAGAAAGTGTTAATTGAACTTTTGTTTTTCCTCTTGCAGTATTGTAAATCCACTTTCTATCAGTCTTGTAGATACAAGAAAGGACTTAAAAACTTGCTAGTTATAATGACTTCGTTTCGCTATGCTGTTTTAGTTCTATGACTGAATTCTGGAGTAGATAAGTACTCTAAACTCAAGTCCAGATCACCAGAGAAGTTTCTTAACAGAAATAAGGATGAATTGATATTACTGCTTTTTGTCTGAATAGTTTAGCACAGAATTCAACAAGTTAAATTAATCTAGTTCTGTCTTGAGAGGATCTTCTGATCCTTAGAAAAAGATTGTTTTAATCTTAATCATACATCTGCAGCAGGATTAATTCCACCTGAATTGTGATAGAATATACTGATTTCAAGTTTACTCAATCTTTTTGGGACATTTAGCCAAGCACTGCATTTTTTTGTGTGCAATTTCATCATACAGTTCAATGCGGATGGGATACAGCAGCGAACTTAGTAATGCTTTAGAATTTTTCTGCCACAGTCAGGTTACTGTACTGCTTTACTACTAGTTGAACTTTGAACTGGTTTGTGAACCTCAGATTTTAACCAAATCTGGTTCTTGTTTTCTGTCAGGGAATCTGTCAGGTCATGTGATTTTTAGGTTGTGCTCTTCAGAACAGTCAGAATTTCTCCCTCTGATGCAGAAGTTTCCTGTTAAAAATAACATGGAGTTTTCCTTATTTAGTAAGCTGAACTCTCCAGACTTCAGCAAGGTTTTAATTTTCTGCTTTTAATGGGATAGCTTGTTCAGGGAACAAATGCTGAAAGATGCAGTTATTAGTCACCTGCTAGACTGAGCAGTTTGTCTCCTTTTCTTAACAGAGATGGTATGGATCAGTCAGTGCCTATCCTATAGCAAGAGTATTGGATATGTGATCAAAGTACAAGTTATATGCTCTTCTCCCTGCTGGCTTCTTGCCTGCTTGTATAAAAGGTTCCAAATAGCCATACAAAACTTTTTCTGCATTCATTTAGGATATGATACATTTTCAGAAAAAAACCTGCTGTCTTGGAACTAAATCCCTGACTGAACTACAAGTTACTAGAGAAAGACCCACAGAGATTACAACAGTCTTCTAAATTCTCTTTTATCCAGAACTCCCAGTGTATGCAATCTGTGCTTAGATTGAAATGGAAGCTTGAGGTACTTTCTTCATGTCTCTGAATGGCTTTTCTCTGGTAGTTTGGACAAATGTTTGAGCTGTATAACTTATAACCAACTGTTCTTTCATACTGAGGCAGATCCAATAAATCATTATACAGCAATTTACCCCTCTGATTTTTTCCTCTGCTGCTTCAGATGTGCGACTCTGGTCAGTTTATTATTGCTTTGATATTTAAATAATATGAATCTTTAGATTTATAGATAGCTTGTTTATAT
>NW_010333331.1:3915-5246 GCF_000700745.2 Antrostomus carolinensis | reverse complement strand
TTGTGCTTGGGGTTACCCTGACCCAAGTGCAGGACCTTGTCACAGCGAAAGCTGTTGGGTGATTTTGTAGCTGTACAGACCAGAATTGAGGCACTTTGAAGTTTAGAAATGAACAAGTCTCAAACCATCGCGTGCAGGTTTTGCAACCGGTGTGTCAGGAATGTTTGTTATCTATACCCTGTCTCCAGCCAGATGCAAATTCTATTTATTTAAACTGATTTAGATAAAAAGACCATTTCAGTACATCTACAGGCTTGGTGTTCCAGTTCCCGGTAGACGTGTAGTTAGATTTGATGTTGAACATAATCTTCACCTCCGGAGCACGATGTACTGATACCACATTGCTCAGAAACTTTTACAAACAAGGTTAAACCATTTAAGAAAAGTTTTTTTGAAAAGTTCAGAAGTTTTTTTTTCCTTTTGAAAGGATAGCTATCACTTTAAGTGGATGTATATTTAGGTTAAACTCCATCTTTATTGCACATCAGGATGAAAGTGCCGTCTGTTATGTGACCCAGCAGCTCTTTGAATACTTCACTAAGCTCCTTGGAGCACCTTGGCCGTGGCAGAAACCTGTTAAATGAATCACTTTGGTGGTTAATAATATTTTCAGCATCTTCTCTCTGATTTAAATGATGTTTTGAAGATCTTGACTCCACTCGTTCAACTTTTCAACGTAAGAGCGTTAATGGTGAAGAAATTCCATGTGTCCTCATGGGTTGCCTTTGCTGTGGTCTACTTTCTTGAGCATGGATACAGGTTGGGTACATTTTTTTTCATCTGAGCTTATTCTTTTTTCTAAATAAAGTTTCAGAGGCATTTCCAGCTCCAAAGAGAAGCACTTGGGAGTGGTGGTGAGTGAGAAGCTGAACATGAGCAGACAATGTGCGCTGGCAGCACAGAGGCCAATAACCGTGTCCTGGGCTGCACCCAGAGCAGCGTGGGCAGCAGGTGGAGGGAGGGGATTCTGCCCCTCTGCTCCGCTCTCCTGAGACCCCACCTGCAGTGCTGCCTCCAGTGCTGGGGACACCAACAGCACAAGGACATGGAGCTACTGGAGCCAGTGCAGAGGAGGCCACGAGGATGATGCGAGGGCTGGAGCAGCTCTGCTGTGAGGACAGGCTGAGAGAGTTGGGGCTGTTCAGCCTGGAGAAGAGAAGGCTCCGGGGAGACCTTCTAGTGAGACCTCCCACCTGAAGGGGCTCCAGGAAGGCTGGGGAGGGACTTTTCCTAAGGGCAGTTAATGACAAAACAAGGGGAAATGGGTTTAAGCTGAAAGAGGGGAGGTTTAGATTAGATATTAGGAAGAAATTCTTCACTGTGAGGGTGGT
>NW_010333331.1:0-3820 GCF_000700745.2 Antrostomus carolinensis | reverse complement strand
GTCCCTGCTGCTGGCAGGGGGTTTGGAACTGGATGAGCTTGAAGGTCCCTTCCAATCCAAACCATTCCATGATCTATGATTCTATGATTTTTAGAAATAGTTTTTTGTACCCCGAGAGGTAAATCACTAAACCACAGCAGCTTCTATAATTTGAACCGTTAGCAAGAGAAGTAAACAAATACACAAATATTTTAATGTTGGTTTTTAGTTATTCCATGATTCTGGCTGCATTCTTTCGGTATTAATAATGTAAGAAAAAAAAAAGAAAAAAAAAAAGAGTATAAGTCTTTTTGTGTGTGTGTGTGTGTGGTGGGCACTCAGAGTTCCTTTTATGTGCCCTGAGGCAGGCAGTGTTTCGACAAAGCATCTCGCTTTTAAAAGCTCCAGCTGAAGGGAGCACCTCGCAATCTTGGTTGCAGAAACAGTGAGTGAGCAAGAAGAAAACCAATAAAAGCCATTATAGGAATAGAAGGAGCAGTGGCCATGGAGGAGAGGATGCTGCTTTGATAGTCTGAATCATTCTCTTTGTGAAGGGGAAATAAGGAACAAGGAAGAGAAAAGAAGGAGGAGGAAAACTGGATAAAGGTATTAAGAGAAGAGGAAGAGAGGGAAGATGAGGGCAGGCTGGAATGGAAGGCAGAAAGCTGGGGGATAGATGTAAGTACTTCTGCATGCTAATTAAGTGATTTCATTTTTGTTAGAAAAATCTCTTATTGTTCCTTTTTCTGGTGGGAAGGGAGGTTTTGGTAGAATGGTGCAAATTTTACCCCTGCTTGGATGTGTTAGGCAGCTAAATAGGACAGGTTCCTTTTGTGTTTGATTGAGTTGCCAAGTCAGCGTTGCATTAATTGCTCAGTTTACAAAGAATATGGTAATAATACAAATGTCTGTCAGAATAACAGGGTACTTGAGAAAAGTTTCCAGGCTGTTGCAGTCATTGGTGGGAGGTAAAAATGTCAATCTTCGTGTAGTCTGCTGTCATGCAAGTCTTCTCCAGCGCTGGAACGGGGAGAAGGGACTGACACTACGTGCTGTAGCAGCTGATAACTTTGTACTTCCACAGAAATTTGAGGAAAAATGAATTGTAAATGAATCTTCAGTTCCAGAGGGACAGGGATCTTCCAGAGAGAGTCCAGTGGAGGCCACAAAGATGATGAGGGGGCTGGAGCATCTGCCTGACAAGGAGAGGCTGAGAGAGCTGGGACTGTTCAGCCTGGAGAAGAGCAGCCTGAGAGGGGATCTGATCAATGTCTATCAAGATCTGAAATGTGGGGTCAATGGATGGGGCCAGGCTCTTCTCAGTGGTGCCCAGTGACAGGACAAGGGGCAATGGGCACAAACTGGAACAGTGGAAGTTCCAGACAAACTGAAGGAAAAACTTCTTTGCTGTGAGGGTGCCAGAGCCCTGGGACAGGCTGCCCAGAGAGGGTGTGGAGTCTCCATCTCTGGAGATGTTCAAACCCACCTGGACACTTTCCTGTGCAACCTGGTGTAGAGAACCTGCTTTGTCAGGGGGGTTGGACTGGATGATCTCCTGAGGTCCCTTCCCACCCCACCAGTCTGTGATTCTATACATTTTTGCCTCCGGAAATTTTAATCCCTGAGCAAACCATTGGATTATTGAAAAATAGTGATCCTCACCGGTGGTAACGAGCTCCTACGTCCTCATGTTTAATAATGGGCATTGAGTCTTTGGATTTAGCAGCTGTATGCAAATATTTATCTTCCATTTTGGTTTGTTTGAGGAATGAGAACATGGGAGGGTGTTTGTGACCTTGATGATTCACCTGATAAGCCGGTCGTCCTCGTTTTTGGTGCCTTGGTGGGGAGAGTCTCCTTGCTTGTGTGATAGTTTGAATGTGTCTGTGGTTAATGACGAGCCTCATTGCGACTTCTCCTTGGGTAGGAGACATTATCCTCAAACAGAGGCTGGAGTTTCTGATGACCTCTCTGCGATGTTGATGTATGAATGGCATTTACCCAAGGCTTTTTCCATTTTTTGAATATTTGAGCAAGCACGTGTCCCTTTGAGGGTTGGATATGTTTCTTCTGCAGCCTGCTGGAGCCTTCCTTATAGAATTAGACAATATAAAGAGTCCACCTGTTTTAATTACCTCTCTGTAAGGTTTTTTAGGACTATCTAAGAAGACTAAATTGTTGTGTAGCAAGTTACAGTGAATTAGATCCTTACTTTGTTATAGGAGGGTCAGAATATATTTTATGATGCCTTTAGTAAATTGTCATCCTCTCCAGTTTGTCTTTTTCTTGATAGCATCAAACCATTTGCTCATTTTCTAGTAGCTTCAACCCTTGTTCATGAAGTTAATTTTTGTAAGGCCTTACTAGTTATTAAAAATACACTTCAATTTTATGTCGTTTCAGCACGGCAGCTGCTTTGAGAATTCTAACAACTTCCTTTTTTCCTGCTTTCAATCTTGTTCTGTACTATTTTATTTAGTCTTTTATTAGAGTGTTTTGGTTAATAGTAGTGGTAAAAGTCCTCTTGGCTAAAGGAAGTCTGTTCTAAACAAAATAACCTGTGTTGAGGAAGAAATACGGCAACGTAGGACTGGCAGAGAGCGTGCACTTGTGACAGCATTGGTTTGCATTTTGTAATAGTTTCTTCTGACTTCACTAGAGACTCCAGCAGTGATGTCAGCCAGGATACAGTTTGTGTTCTGTCTGTCACCCGAGTGATAGATTGCACTAACTCTTGCCAGAATCATAAATTGCCTGGGAGATTGTAGTAAGTTGTTGGTGGAATTCTACAGAGTAGGAGCCAAGACTTGAGAACTTCAGGAGAAGCCTCTTGAAGAGCAATCTCAGGATGAAAACCTTCCTGTTCTCTTTAAAAGTTATGTGAAGTTCCATTCTTGGACATCAGAAGGATGAAACTATGAAACTACTTATTCACACTGTACTAATTAATACATCATCACCACTTCCAGTTGTCATGCTTTCAAAATGTTGTCTCGACAGGTTCCATAATAAGATGACTCGGACCACTGTAACTATAATAAAGGTCATCAAACTATTTGTTTAGAAAAAGCTTTAAAAGGGAGATTGCAAAAAGGGAAAGCAGATGTGATGCCAACAGTGAATGGGATTTATTTTGATTTATTCATTTTTTAATCAGTGTAAAAAAGTGTAAAGATACTACAAACCAAATGATTTCTATGGAGGGAGCTACGCTGCCCGTGTGTGAACAGCTTGGAGACCAAAACCTACCCTGGCTACTGGTGACATCTTTTTTGATTAAGTTAATAAGATATTCTAGCCAATATTTTTTCAGTGTAAGGTATTTTATTGTGACCAACACTGCAGAAGGTATTTCATAACTGTTAAATCTGTGAGAGTCAAGATGTGTAAGTAGTAAATTACAATGTGGAGCAGTGAACAAAAATCACGTGTGAGGAGGCGGATCAGGATGGATGAAGAGGACTGTAGTGGTCAAATTTTATGGAGAATGAGAGCATCAGTGTAGTAAGGAGATGAGATCTGAGCTACGTGGAGGTAGGAGTAGAGGAGATGATCTCAGGTGGTGTAAATGTATCCACTGGATTTAGTGAAACTGTGGTGGTTTGTACTGGTGGAGGGAGTATCCTGAGGAACTACTCCAGGTAGGGATGTGCGTGGAGGAAACTTGTAGTTGACTGGGAAATGCTGGAAGAGGTAGAAGAGAGCTAATAAATAAAAGTTGCAGAAAAATGCTCATGAATCAGGGAAGGAGTTGAAGTTATTGGACACTATGGAAGGTCTCAATGGCAGGAGTTTCACTGAGGCCAAATGCTGAGTTCTGCACTTTGGCCTCAACAACCCC
>NW_010333330.1:4239-5008 GCF_000700745.2 Antrostomus carolinensis | reverse complement strand
AATCCAGGCAATTCTGGGATTCTGTGATTCCATGGAACATTAACAAAGGCACCTACATACACTCCCATCCACTATCCTGACCCCATCCTGCTGCTTTTGAAGTTTAAGAGATAATGGGACCTGGAAAGCCACCTCTGCTGTATGAACTTCCTATGGTTCCTCAGAGCAGAAGTGCCCTCTGATCTCCCGTGGTCTGCCAGCTGAGCCCTGCTGTGGCAAGCCAAACAGGGCTCATCACAGCCGCCTTCCAGCTCCTGTCACCTTCCACACCTTCCAGCCCCACACCTGCTCCTCGCTCAATTGCATTTTCCAACCTTTTAGACACAGATATGGATAAAAGGGATTTTTCAGCGTGGGGCAATTATTCAAAGAGGCAATTAGTGGGAAAACACACTTGTCCCTTGCATCACCCTCAGATACTTCCATCTCCAAGCAATTTAATGCAGTCTTTCCTCTTTAGGTGACCTCCTCTTTTATCTTTTGATCCCCCTAATTCCATTCTTTGTCGATTCCCTCATTGCAGCCAACCCTGCAGTGTTTTCCATGCAGAACGTGGCACGCAGAGTACATTTATGGCACTCGTGAGTGTCACTTACTCTTTGAGACACCTTTTGAAGAGACACTTCTTCTGCAGCACCCATAGACATTTGCTTAGAATCACAGAATCATAGAGTGGTTTGGATTGGAAGGGACCTTAAAGCTCATCCAGTCCCAACCCCCCTGCCAGCAGCAGGGACACCTTCCACTAGACCAGGTTGCTCCAAGCCTC
>NW_010333330.1:0-3980 GCF_000700745.2 Antrostomus carolinensis | reverse complement strand
TGAACAGCCCCAACTCTCTCAGCCTGTCCTCACAGCAGAGCTGCTCCAGCCCTTGGATCATCCTGATGGCCTCCTCTGGACTTGTTCTACCTGCTCCAGGTCTCTCTTGTGTTGGGGGCTCCAGAACTGGACACAGTATTCCAGGTGGGCCTTACAAGAGCGGAGCAGAGGGGCAGAATCCCTTCCCTCCACCTGCTGCCCATGCTGCTCTTGATGCAGCCCAGGATACAGTTGGCTTCTCTTTATTCTCTTTATTTAACTGGGAAACAATTTGGGTCCATCATCCTGTCTGGGGTCCTCACATAGTAGCTGTGTAATCTTTTTGTGTTCCCTTGTTTCCTTCCATCCGTGTCTCTCTCCTCCCCCTGTCGTGTTAATCCCGTTATTGTGTCAGGTCTTCTCCTCCTTGTCTGAAGTCTTTCAAAGACGTGCAGGATACTGGGGAGATCTTATAGCGGCCTCCCAGTACCTGAAGGGGCTACAAGAAAGCTGGGGAGGGACTTTTCATAAGGGCAGTTAATGACAAAACAAGGGGAAATGGGTTTAAGCTGAAAGAGGGGAGGTTTAGATGAGATATTAGGAAGAAGTTCTTCACTGTGAGGGTGGTCAGACACTGGAACAGGTTGGGCAGAGAAGCTGTGGCTGCTCCTCCCTGGAAGTGTTGAAGGCCAGGTTGGATGAGGCTTTGAGCAACGTGGTCTAGTGGAAGGTGTCCCTGCTGATGGCAGGGGGGTTGGAACTGGATGAGCTTTAAGGTCCCTTCCAACCCAAACCACTCCGTGATTCTGTGATACGCTGTAGGAGCAATTTTTTCCCCCCAAACAATGTTAGTGATACAGAAGAGAGCCAGGCAGAAACTTCTGTCATCAACAGGGAGAAACTTCTGGATCTTGGAGGGCAAAATAATATTCAGTCTATTTTGAGAAGAAGCAAGCAAGCTTTTAAGGTGCCGCAGAAACAAAGAAGCAGAGGCACTGTGGGAATTCATTTCAAATATTTATCTGGTAAATTATTAACTGTAGGGAAGAAAAATCAACTTCAGGAGCTTGGTTTTCTTCTTGATTTGATAGTTTTGGTGAGGCTTTCAGAATTGATCATTCACATAACAGCTTTCTGTCCAGTGGAAAAGTGTTGTACAATTGCAATTATATTTTTAATTTCCTTTCCCTCTCCTCCCCTGTAGAATTAATCTGTGATCTCATTAACTTGGCACTAAATGGGAGGGACAGCATCCCCGATGAATCTTAAATTTTAATTTACAGCTGCTGTGTTCAGACATGTTTTTTTTAAAAAAAGTGGTTAATTATTAAAATTGAAGTCACCAACTAATTATCTTAAAGCTTCTCTTTTGAGCAGCAATGAATTTTCATTTAATACATTGGGGTAAATTGAGATTTTTCTCAGTCTTAACTTTTCTGTTCTCTGTCATTGTCTGATGAAGTAGAGAAGCCTGATTAGTGACCCTCTTGTAATTCTGTAATTAGGTAAAAGAAATATATATATTGGGATGGACAATCTCTTTCAAGAGTTAAAAAAGCCATCTTTGTAGATGGAGTCAGTGTTTGCTCAGAATATATTGACTCACTGTAGAGTTATAATAATGAAAGAAAAAACTCTTTCCAAAGATTGAAAACTTCCCCAAAAGCCACTTCATTTTCCCATTGTTTGTGTCCAGCTGGATCTGCTGCACAGATTTCACACTTAATATCAAAATATAGAAAGCTGATTCTTTAAACTACAGAGGGGAGATGGAGCTGAGATGTGAGGAAGAAATCGTTTGGTGTGAGGGTGGTGAGCCAGTGTCCCAGGTTGTCCAGAGAAGCTGTGGCTGCTCCTCCCTGGAAGTGTTGAAGGCCAGGTTGGATGAGGCTTTGAGCAACGTGGTCTAGTGGAAGGTGTCCCTGCTGCTGGCAGGGGGGTTGGAACTGGATGAGCTTGAAGGTCCCTTCCAACCCAAACCAGTCTGTGATTCTGTGATTCTGAGATTCAACTGACTGAGTCACCTTTTATTTTTGTAAGGGTTTATTGTACTTGCTCACAGTAACAGCAGCAGCACAGAGTGATTCTGCGTGGAGCCCCTGGTAACACTGAGACATAAATTGCTGGGTTTTTCCCTCAAACTCCCAGGTAAATACACAAATTATCCTGAAATCAGAGAATCATGGAATGGTTTGGGTTGGGAGGGACCTTAAAACTTATCCAGTCCCAACCCCCCTGCCAGCAGCAGGGACACCTTCCACTAGACCATGTTGCTCAAAGCCTCATCCAACCTGGCCACAAACACTTCCAGGGAGGAGCAGCCACAGCTTCTCTGCCCAACCTGGGACACTGGCTCACCACCCTCACACCAAACAATTTCTTCCTCACATCTCAGCTCCATCTCCCCTCTGACACTTTAAAGCCATCACCCCTTGTTCTCTCACTCCCTGCCTGTGTAAAATGAAGTGGAAGGTCCTTGTGAACAGAGATTTGGAGATGGTGCAGCTCCATTTGGATTGGATCCTTCTCTGGTAGATGCCTGTAGGGGACATCAGGGTGGCAGAGTGTGGACCACACATCCAGGAAAACCATCCTGCATTGTTTATACATGTGAAAACCTGCTCATTTTTAGAATTTAACTATATGAAAAAACACCTCAGTGTACAAGACTTGTACTGTAACTTTCCTGGAAATTAAGTGTGAAGGAAAGAAAATAAATAGTTGTCAAGCCAGCAGATAATGTTTTAAATACCACTCTGTTAAATATCCTTAATCTTGAGGCCTGAAGGTGCAAATCTCCCCTCTTGTCCAGCTGTTGACATGTATATAGCATATGGCTGTGTGTATGTTGCTTTGTCTATGTATATTTTTTGCTGGTGTGCAGATCTAGCAGATGGTTTGTACTGTTAGATTAAGACACAGCTGTTAAAAGATGAGCAGGTACGTTTTGTTCGCTGTTCAGAATAATATTTACAGTATTAATCCAACAGATTATGTTCTTACTTCAGTTCTATCATGTTGTTTATGTACATAGTTGTATTAAATCAGTGTTTCTTTTCAAGTTTTTTCTTTTCTCTGTTTCTTTTCAAGCCATATATTCCACCCCCTTGACTTTTCCATTGTTAGAGAGGCATTATTGTATTTTGAGTATTCCTTTTGATTTTCAATTTGGACAATAAATATCGGGCAGAGTTAGGAAAAGTTTCAATATGTAGCCAAACACATCTGTAAATTCATTTGGCACAACTTCTTTTGGTGTTTTTTTTTTTATATAATAGTACAATGCAGAGTAACAGTCCTAATGGATATTACAAAATCATTCCCTGAAGTATTTAGGTCAGATTCTTTATGGCCTTTCATAGGAACAAAATTAAGTCATTTAATTTATGCCCAAGGAGCTGCTGATCATGGTGTAACCAGGAAAGAAGTCAGAGTTCTTGAGTGATAACTCCTGCTTTGAGAACACTGATGTTCAAAGCTCAAACAATACATTTATTTATGATGATGACTGAATCTGCTATCAAATTCTCATGTGTGAAACCAAGTGTTTTGGCTAGTAAGAGAATTTTGTGAGAGAATTTTGACAGCAGACTGGCTGCCAAGGGAGTAGCAAATAGAGCTTCCTGAATTCATTTAGCGTGGTTTTTTCTCTTGCAGCCTTCTGTCTGCAAAAGGTTTTGCTCTTGGGTTTTAACAGCATCTCAACACCTCTTCTCTGCCATAGCACCAAGTCTTTGTCTTCTGAGTGGTGGAGCTAATGCTATAAACCTCAAAGGTTTGCCTTTAAACATGTCCTTGTCATGTTTTCTGGGTGGAGTTGAGTCCAGGGCAGTTCAACTGTTTTAGGTGGTTCAGAACACATCAGATGTGCTGAGCAGCATGGCTTAGGGTTCAATGTTAACTAGCTGTGCCCTGTTCTTCATCTTCCAGCAATGAGTTGGTACTGGGGTCAGTATTAGGGCTGGTGATGTTCAACACCTTTGTTGGTGACATGGACAGTG